>NC_088713.1:35352775-35652775 GCF_963576615.1 Watersipora subatra
TAATAACGATACAAAACCTATATAAGCCTAAATTGTAGACAATTTCCTAAACCTTACCCATCTAATCGGATTATACACAAATAGACAAATTAACTTGGCCTGAAATCGTTATTAAATCTGGCCAAGCCTTAATTTTATCAAAATTAAGACCGGAAAACGAAACGCCGAGCGACAAAGAATAGAACCATTAAGTCGTGCGCATTTCACACAAAAATAACGTGCATATTTCACCAGTCTGTAACATTGTCGAATTGCCGAAGGTTTCTGTAATAAACGTAGAAGTGCAGAAATCGTTTCTTTTTTGCCGATTTCAAAGTAACTGACATTTTGGACACTTTTGAGTACTTTGGTATTCTAACTGATGTCCAAAGCAGTGACAGTAAATGAAATGACGATGATATTTTTTTCTAACGATTGTTATGAGATTATTACAATATTTAATTATAAGTTTGGATGACTATTGCAGTGTTATAGTCACACTAACAACATCAATGATGGTATGCTACTGTTATTATTTTTGCTAAATAGTTTTGTTAAATAGATTTTCTAAAATTCTATATAAATATCACAACTTCTTGATATGGTTAGCTATGACGTTTTGAAATGTAAACAAAATTGTGCATTAGTTTTCTATTATTACAGTATTACTATATTAATAATATTGGTTATTCTAATAATATCAGTGCATTTTACTTCTAATATTGCATTTCTCCTATTGCAGGGTGAGAGATATAAACATATAATCTTTTCCTTTCATTATTGCTGTTTGTGTATATGATAACACCCACACGCAGTACATTACAGCTACCATTGCAGTTATCCTATTGCACTGCAGTGCCATTTGACTGCTAATATTGCATTTCTCAACCATCAATACCCTTTCTTTTTTTCAATATCACTTTGGTTGTGGGCTGTATGACAGGGGAAGTTCTAGTAATATAATAGTTAATAATATAATACAATAAATCTATATGTTTATATTATATTAAATTAAATGATACATAAAATATGCTATATGATTGTAGAATTATATTATAACAATTAAGTTTAAATCCAGCATTCGTCCTTTTATTGACTCTCTACACCTATGGTTTATAAATACAGTAGTACTTCAACTTACGAGTGCTCCAACGTACGAGAAACTTGAGATACGAGCCAGATTTTAAGCAAGTTTTAGCACTAACATACGAGCAATGTTTGAGATACGAGCACGTGAGTCAGTTGCAAAGTATGCCGGAGGTGTTTTAGGAGAACAGCATCACTCTGTATTTTTCAACTACTCAGGTTATACTTTTGTACCGTGTTTTCTGTGCGCAAGTTTCAGTGTAGAATTATGTGAATTAAAAGTACGGTGCGTAGACCGAAAGTTTGCCAGTAAAATTAAAGATAGTGGAAAGAAAAAGCAAATGATAACAATTGATATTAAACGGAAAATTATTGTAAAACATGCAAAATGTGTATGCGTGATTGATCTAGCTCAGCAATATGACAGAAATACATCTACAATTATCAAACCGAAGGGCATTAAGGGCATTTAGTTTGCAAAAGGACTAACTATAGTTTCTAAACGACGCAGCGATCTTCACGACCGTTGATGGAGAGACTGCTCAGGCATTGGATAAAAGATAAACAATTGGCCGGTGACAGCGTAACTGAAACGATGTTTCAATAAAGGTGAAAAGGCGAAAAGGCCTATGTGAAAAGACCGGTGCTATCTATAAAAATTATAAAATTAGACTTTCGGACAAGTTGGCTAGTGGTTGTGCATTAACCCTTTGTGATGGCACCAGTGTTCGTCTTGATCGCAACACGTTAAAAGGGTGACAAAGGCAAACGTCCTTAGATAGGTAGGTTTATCTTAAAACGGCCGGCTAGTCGTGAAAGCGAAACAAAGGAAAAATTAGCTAACCAGCGAGAAACTTCCAACTATGAACGCCGAAGAAATTTTAATTACGAAAAATGAAAGTTTGCTTTTAGGTTTGCTTTTAAGTTTTTTTTAAGACTTTGATAAAACCCAAATTTATCAAATTCAACTGTTGTAATGAAGAATAACACTTATATTTCCCTCCCTGGCAAATGCTAGCGTTAGCAGCAACTGTATGTATTTAATTTTACATTTTAATTAATCTTATTTCCTTGCATTGTTTTTTATTTGTTGCTTTTTGAAAGCATGTGGTAAGTTAGGACAATAACCAACATGTTTTTTCGGTTACAATATCTTGTTTTGAGTGTTTTATTTGCATTTTTCAGAGTATATATATATACTGAATCACAGAATGATTTAGTTTTGGTTATTTCTACAAAAAGCATCCCTGTACAACAACTCGACTATCAATCATAATATGATTGAACAAGCCTTAGTAGGCCCCTATACCTGTACCATGGCTCAACAATCAATCATTATATGATTTATCAAGCACTAGCATACCTGTACAAAAGCTCAACTTTCAATCATAATATGATTTATCAAGCACTAGCATACCTGTACAAAAGCTCAACTTTTAATCATAATATGATTTATCAAGCACTAGCAAAACTGTGCAAAAGCTCAACTTTCAATCATAATATGATTTATCAAGCACTAGCATACCTGTACAAAAGCTCAACTTTCAATCATAATATGATTTATCAAGCACTAGCATACTTGTACAAAAGCTCAACTTTCAATCATAATATGATTTATCAAGCACTAGCATACCTGTACAAAAGCTCAACTTTCAATCATTATATGATTGAACAAGCACTAGTATACCCGTACAAAAGCTCAACTATCAATCATTATATGATTGAAAAGGCACTAGCAAAGCTGTACAAAAGCTCAGCTATCAATCATAATATGATTTAATAGCCACAGTATGCGTTGGCATAGGTAAATCATTATTAAATGCAAATTAAATCAATTTTGAGTACAGTTTTGTCACCCTGAATTTAGATTTATTAATGATTTAAAATTCAATCAAAATTTCTCTCTGTGTAGAAACCAATTAATATATATTTAATTGTTCTATATATAGATAAATTGCACCAACATGCGAGTAAATTGACATACGAGCTCAGTCTTGGAACGCATTACGCTCGTAAGTCGAAGTATGACTGTATCCAATGACTTGTTGGTGGGCATGGCAAATACAAACAAAAACAAATGGGGCTCTACATACGTACTTGTTATAGAAAATAGCCAGAAGCTCACATGTACGCTATCACAATAGCAAATCTTGGCGTAAGAAACAGCCATCGGTAAGAAACAGCCATCAGCTCTCAAGTTCTCAAGTTACCTTTTTAATGTTTAATACTACTTGTATATTTAAAGTCACGACAATTAGATGTAAACCAATCTTTTATAATAGTAAAATATGTAACCATAACTCGAGGCAGAAAATTTGAGGCTTCATGGTGTTCCAAGTTATATTTTAAACTTCAAACTTTTGAATTATTAAACATTTCACCCTTATATTACGGGAGACTATCATGCTACAGCTTTTTTATTTACATGTTAACTTATATTGCCACTGGATTTGTCTCCTATTGGATAAAGTTGCCAAAGTTCATTCAAGAGATGACAATTACCAATCAGTTACCATAAGCTAGTACATATAGCAAACCTTAAAAATCTGTGTTTCTTAATATTGATAACTTGTGTCAAAAGTCCACTAGTTTGTGTAAAGCCTAAAAGTGTTAAGTGTGAAAAAGGATTTGCAAATGAAACCAAATTAATTTCCTAACAAAGCCCCTATTTATATCAGTATTGTAAACAGAATATTTCTATCTCTATCAAATAGCAGCTGACCATTGCTGGCCGTTACAATTTTGAAGGTCTAAATTATGGCTAATATTAGTAATCAACTTTTTAAAATAAAAAAGTCATTTCATGTTTGTTTTTGAAAAAAAATTGAGCAACATTTTTTTAAATGCTATAAAATATTATAATTAATTTTTTATATAACTAAAGAAATTAAAATAATATTTCACTGACTAGAAAGTTTAAAATAATAACTATTTTTAACCCATAATTGAACAAGCATTTACTGATCTATAATTCTATTTAATTCCGACTATGACATAAGCTGATACTATAAAACAAACATAAGCAAAAGAAAATAGAAAAGTTTGTATTTCGCCAAAACATGTGCATATTAATTACATATTTTAACATTTACTATAATAAGAGCCATGTCCATCTGTTTTTCCCTGCATCTAAAACCACGATAACAGCGATGGCAAAAACTGCTTTGTATGGGTGTTGAACTAGGACACTTTGTTTTACAGACTGGTGAGCTAACTACCATACTGCTCGTCCACCTCACTTCATGGAATATGAACATACTGACCACTCATGATGATCTCTCATGATGCATGAGACTGCTAAGAGCAGTAGTTACATATTATAATTAGATGAATGTCCGGTTAATACAAAAGTCTATGCATTGAAAATTTATTTCTATTTAACATTTACATAACCTTTAAACTTCATATCATGAGAAAAATGTTTTGCGCAGTTCAGATAAATTAAAAGAAAAACCAAAACAGCTATAAAGGTGTTTAAATGTGAAATAGTTAGCAAGTATTGGCTAGATACAGTCTGTTTTGTCACAATGATTACAATGAAAACTGATTTGATGCTGATACAATTAAAACGGACTAATAAAATAAAAATCACAAACATGTTGAATTAATAATAACGAGGAGTATATTAGAGGTGTGTGGGTATATTAGAGGTGTGTTGGTATATTAGAGGTGTGTGGGTATATTAGAGGTGTGTGGGTATATTAGAGGTGTGTGGGTATATTAGAGGTGTGTGGGTATATTAGAGGTGTGTGGGTATATTAGAGGTGTGTGGGTATATTAGAGGTGTGTGGGTATACTAGAGGTGTGTGGGTATATTAGAGGTGTGTGGGTATATTAGAGGTGTGTGGGCATAAAAAAGTCACTGTTGCTGCAAAAGCTATTAATCAAAAGTTTGAATATGACGATACTGGTAGCTCTCGATACTGGTACAAACAGAAAAATGAGATATCATACTTTCTTTGTCTGACTTAACGTAGAGATAATGTAGAGGCAAGTCTTACTCGAAAATGTCCATGAACTTTTTTAGTTATACAATTTTTAGCTATTGCCCTTTGCTATAACCAGAAAATGAAGATTTAAATTGTGCAACGACAGTCGCACTGTAACGGAACATCCAATCTTGGAATGGTACAATTGAGAATTGAGAATTACAGATAAAGAAAGATGAATAATGAATTTTGAAATGTCTTTTCCCACGATCGAACGAGCGGAGCGAAGTTTGAGAGTTTTTATGATAAATGCATGTGCACACAACTTACAAAAATTATTCATCAACAAAGTCGTAAACCCTTGTTTCAAAAACTCATCAACAAATTTAACCATCGTTTTGTAAAGTCGTTTAAGTATAATAACGATACAAAACACATTTAAGCCTATATAAATATGTTACCAAGTCTTTGTAACATTCAAACTGTGTATAGTACACAGTAGCTTACCATTTTACTTCTAATTTTGCATTTCAGAGTTATAATAAATATATTTCCTTATTGTTGTTGTTAAATTACATACATTACAGTAGGTTAGGCTTACAGCTTTAATTAATATTCCCACGATAAACACAAGTGAAGCGATTCTATACTGTACTATACAGACTATACTCTGCCAATTCCTGCTGACAACTACTTTTTCAACAACCGGCACTGCCAGTTCTTTTTTCCGTTATCACTTATTCCATTATCAGGTCGTGGGCTGTATGACAGAGGAATTTCTAGTAAAAATATTTCAAACAGCAAAAAGTAATATTAATCTATAATAATACATACATATTTAGTTTCAATTGCGATAAGGATACCGTAGTTTACTTGTGTTTGCGCTCTTGCAATTACAGTCATCGCGAGTTCAACTCCAGTACGGTGAGGATTTTTGATTCCTAGATTCTAATCACTATAACTGGACATATGGATGACAGACCAACAGACAAACATTGAGACTTATACAATATATACTATATAATGTATATATACTAGCTGGACTACCCGGCGTTGCCTGGTAGTCCAGCCCGGTAGTTATAATCTAACTAACTGTGCTACCCCAAGTTGCCCAGGTAATAAAAAAGTCTTTGCACAGAAAATTGATTTGTATTTTACCATTTTATACCATGAGAGAAGTGTTTTGTGTATTTGAAATAAATAAAGAGAAAAATAAAAACAACTGTAAAGGTTTTAAAAACTGTCAAACAACTGTAACTTTTGAGCTATTAGCCTGGCACATTGCCAATGGAAAATTCCACTAAGCTAGTTAATAAGCTAGGCTTCCAATGACAGTACTCCATGACATTGCGTCAGCATTGTCCAGCAACGCTATTTTAATAACAGCTACAGCTGGAGGGACAGTGGGACACACATACATACAGTACTTTGAGAATATATATATATATATATATATATATATATACAGTGAAACATGGATAACTCGCCCTCGGATATAGCGAACAAACTGCAACAAACACAACATGGTTAACTTGACTGGGTTTGCTTGGTCCGTTCCCACGCAATGATAAATGGTTCTATATAACTCGAATTCAACACTGTTATAACGAACTGTTTTTTGCCCAACAGCTACCGAAACGGTTGCTATCGCTTTAGAAAATCACTTTATTCCAAGCCATAGAGGTAAACCTCAACTTTTCGTAATTCATAAGCGTCGTTATTACCTCCATCGGCAAAATATTTTTGTCAACGACTGTTCTAAAGGTTTGGTGAAATTTGATTTATACTTCTATACGATGAATAGCACGGGCTAGCCGGGTCACGGGCGCAAGGATTTTCGCCACGCACATACAAAGCAAAAGCAGCATATTGTTTTTGTTTTGTATTTGCGTGGCGTATTTTGTTTTGTATATTCCGTGTTGAATTAACGTCGGAATGTTGAATGTTTAAAACGTCTTAAAAAATGTTGTAATCAAACGTATACGTTGTCTTAGCTAAAAAAAACTATTCATCGTTTGACCTAAACACAAAATACGTGTGTACATTCAATAAGTATCCATTCAAAAAGCGTGAGTGATATACAATGTACCGTAAAACCTCGTAAAACTTTTAATTGAATTGCCTCGGAGTGTTGCTCTTAACGAATCCCAGGTAAAGTAAGGTAATCTTTGCAAAAACTTCAAGAAAGATCGGCAAAATTGATCGTGGGTAAAACGCTCAAAAGAAAAAGATGTCTTTTCTTTGAGCATTTCAGCAACGATCAAGTTTTGCCAATGTCAATCTAAAAAACGTCCTGGCAATAACATCACCTCAAACAACAAACCAATCTCAAGTGATAGAAAAATCTCTATACTTTTTGATAAAAACGTTTTAAACTTTACATTAGAAGCATTTAATTTGAAACAAGCCATTTGTGCTTTTGATTTATATTATAGTTTGTATATGTTCATGTATCTACTAATAAATAAGTAAATACATGGACTTGTGACAGTGCTCTGATAACTTGAACACTCTGATAATTCGAACACTTTTGCGCGGTCCCTTGAAGTTTGAGTTATCCGAGTTTCACTGTATATATATATATATATATATATATAGATATATATATATGTATATATATATATATATATGTATATATATATATATAGATTATGCAGTGTAATTATATATTACATAAATTAATGATATAGTATAATTATATTCCATTTTTGTATGGTATAACTATAATATATTAATTATAATTATATATTATAATTTGAGTGGATTCGCTGTAGGTCCTGAATCATTTACCATTACTAACAAGCAAATCAACATAATTTCTTTTTTGGAGTCGTCTTACTAAAGTCATAGACAGATAAAAATCTTTCAACTCAATTACTCCATTAATATTTTGTTATAAAAAATATGCTTGCGAAGCCTTGAAAGATTTAAGACTTTTGAGTAGGAAGGAACAACTCCAACAAAATAGATTATTTATTATCTGAACTATATGGGTATACTGTTTCATTGACATATTTTTATTGAAATTACAGTTATGTATATTTCATTTTAGAAATAAACTACAAAACTAAAAATAGTAAGAAGGCTGCCCGCTGTTTCATCAGACTTTCATACATTCCGGCAGCACCACCTGTTAATACGAGTTACTGACAGCGCCGGCTGCAGTTAGACTTAGTGTGAGTTAATGAGGTAAAGAAATGCTGAGCATCTGCAGGTTAAATATACCTTGCTATTAATCTACATGCTGCGTGCACTGACGGCAGCAGCTACTGTATATACCCGCCAACTCCTAGCTGTTCCTTTTACCACTTATCTCGGGCAGTGCTGAAATTTCAATGTGCACCTGGAGTGTAGATAACAAAAATATTTACATGTATCTTAAATGGGGGCACCTAGTAAGTCAAATTTTTGATCATTTTATATTCAGAAATTTGGAGTTATCTTCCATTGTAACTTTTGGTTAATGGGCTCAGCGTGACATTTGCTCTATGAATTAGAGAATGAAACATAAACAAATCAAATAAAAATAAATAAACCATCTGAAAATATTTTTAACACTCCCAAACTGTGTTTGTTACACAGCTAGTGTTTGGATATCTAAGGCTACTGTAGCCCTAGATATCCAAATGTCACATGTAACGATGTCACCTATTCTATCAAGATTTGGGCTATCTTTTCCATGCAGCGCGTAGAAGCAAACCCAGACTCAGCCATTTTTATAACCCAATCATCTCCAGACACTATCGCAATATTTTTTGAAAATAATAAAAATTCAAAATTTAAAAACGACTAAAATGAAACTAAATGAAAAAAACTAAATAAAACTAAAGCGACTATAATTAAAAAAAACATATGAGCTGCCATATGTGTCGGAAATTTAAAAGCTCCTTACAACGTTCATGCAATGCAAAAGACAACGTTGCAATTTTGTTTTGTCAACTTACCAATAAAACTTGCTCTGAAAAAAAAGGATAGCTAAGATAAGAAATGCAAGCGTAAAACTTAAATTGTTTTATCTAAAGTTATTGGCTTTGGCGATGAATTTTGCTCGTTCACGAAAAATAAATTGGATCACTAATTTTTTTATATATTTTTCTAGATAGAAAATTGTTTGTTTTTGTGGCAAATTTTGCTTGCTCCAACAAATACATGCCTTAACCGTACTAAAAAAAACACAATTTTCCTTTACTAATGCATACAGAACGATGAACTTGCAAGTTTAACAACTAAGGCAGTTAGTTGAGATTATACAGTAGTGATAGCCCCACCTGAATGATGCAATAGTTTAATGCAATTAGCGTTAGAATGTTCAACCTTCTAATTATCTGGCAAATAACACAGATACTTACATAAGAGGCCTCGGCTGTATATCGTTAACTTACCACTCTACTTACTGGAGATCCTCTCCCTTCAACAGGTAAGTCTTCACACCTTCTATGGAAATATTTGAGCAAAGTAGAATAAAATAAAGTAAATAGAGCAATTAAAAATAACTTGCACAAAATTTTGGTAGAGTTTATCCAAAAGTATCCGTATTTTTTATCATTAGTGATTGCTTGAGGTAATCTGACTGCCAGGATGTTTCCAAGATTAAAATTGATAAAACTTGATTGCTGTTAAACACTAAGAAGAAAAAGACTTGCAAATTGGCATCACTAGTTTTTAATGCCCGATTGTTGTTATCGGCTATTGCGTTCAAGTTGCAGTGTTACACGTCTTTATTCTGTCAGTCCCTTTGCATAATCACACTTTTAATTGATCGTTTTTTTTGACGTCATCAAGTCGTTTGCACATGCGCTCGTTCACGAAAAAGCCCCCATATTTGTAGAAAATGATAGTTTTTTTTTATTTATTAGTACTTTTAAGTGTTGTTTTGATACTATAATCAAAAAATTGCAAACAAAAACATTGTTTTCAAATTATCATTGCAAAAGCTTTGTGTTTCTAACGATAAAATTGTCTATAAAGATGGCCGACAACAATAAAATAACGTCACGAAAAAACGAAGGATTGATCTGAACATTTTAATGGCAATCAGGTCTTAGCATTTTTAATATTAAAACCTTCAAGCAATCGAAGCACCTCAAACATCAAAAACAATTACAAATGGTAAAAAATACCGATACTTTCTAATAAAATCGACATAAAGTATGTGTAAGTTCATCGTTAAGTAGACAATATAGTTAGACCTCCGATACTAACTCCAAGAACCATTCTAAACTTGAAAAATGTAGCTCAGTGTTCCGATTTTGTATTATTTTGTTCTTAGAATGTTTTCAGAACAAAAAAAGTAGAATCATGGCTCTTCTAAGCTAGTTTTTATTAGCTATAAGAGGGATATCTGTGGCTGAATTCTGTGATGACTGTCTCTTGAGACAGTCATCACAAATTGACACCAAGGTACTAGGGGCTTAGTTACATGTAAAATTGAAAATGTTCCTTTCTTAGAAGCTGATAGAAAAATATCCAGTTTTATTTGTGTCATGCAACTTTTATTTTCTTGTTTGGGTGAAATCACTGGATAATTTCAAACACTTTGTTATCTTAAATATGTGCTCCAAAGCTTCATCAGTGGGAGACTATTAAGCTCTGAATAGTCTCATAGACTTTGTAGGTATTTCATTGAGAAATACAGAGGAAGGCAAACAATTTTGACCAAAAGGCCAATGGCAATAAAGCTGTTAGTAACAGGTTGCATAACACACAATAGACTCTTAGCTAAAAAGATAGCTGGAAGTTTACTTGTCTAGTTTCAAAGATTTTGTTTGCTTTCATTTTCAGTTTATTTATTTCAACTGTAATTATTTCTACTACTTTGACATATCGACAGGTAATTGTAATTTTACCGCTAAAGTTTTAGTATGTGCTGCAATACACCGTATTATTAATTGTCATATACAAATATTCAGTAGTAGTAATAATGTTTCTGCTGCCAGCCCATTTTAAAAAACCCTTTACATTTAATGTGCAAAGCCAAATGAAATATTTGTTGGTACCTTTTTAATTTTTGAGGGAAGGAGAGAGGGAGAGAGAGAGTGAGCGAGGAAGAGAGAGAAAAAGAGAGAAAGAGAGAGATGGAGAGAGGGAGAGAGAGAGAGGGAGAGAGAGAGAGGGAGCGAGGAAGAGAGAGAAAAAGAGAGAAAGAGAGAGATGGAGAGAGGGAGAGCGAGAGAGAGGGAGAGAAAGAGAAAGGGAGGAAGAGAGAGGGAGAGAAAGGGAGAGAGAGGGAGGGAGAGAAAGAGAGGGAGAGAGGAAAGAGAGGGAGAGATAGGGAGAGAGGGAGGGAGAGAGGGAGGGAGAGGGAGAGAGGGCGAGAAAAAGGGGGGGGGAGAAAGAGGGAGGGAGAGAGGAGAGAGAGTGAGAGAGGGAGAGATAGGGAGAGAGGGAGGGAGAGATAGGAAGAGAGGGAGGGAGAGAGGAAAGAGAGGGAGAGATAGGGAGAGAGGGAGGGAGAGAGGGAGGGAGAGGGAGAGAGGGCGAGAAAAAAGGGGGGGGGAGAAAGAGGGAGGGAGAGAGGAGAGAGAGTGAGAGAGGGAGAGAGGAGAGAGAGAGAGGGAGAGATAGGGAGAGAAAGGGAGAGAGAGGGAGGGAGAGAGAGAGAGGGAGAGAGGAAAGAGAGGGAGAGATAGGGAGAGAGGGAGGGAGAGATAGGAAGAGAGGGAGGGAGAGAGGAAAGAGAGGGAGAGATAGGGAGAGAGGGAGGGAGAGAGGGAGGGAGAGGGAGAGAGGGCGAGAAAAAAGGGGGGGGGGGAGAAAGAGGGAGGGAGAGAGGAGAGAGAGTGAGAGAGGGAGAGAGGAGAGAGAGAGAGGGAGAGATAGGGAGAGAAAGGGAGAGAGAGGGAGGGAGAGAGAGAGAGGGAGAGAGGAAAGAGAGGGAGAGATAGGGAGAGAGGGAGGGAGAGAGGGAGGGAGAGGGAGAGAGGGCGAGAAAAAGGGGGGGGGGGGGGAGAAAGAGGGAGGGAGAGAGGAGAGAGAGTGAGAGAGGGAGAGATAGGGAGAGAGGGAGGGAGAGATAGGAAGAGAGGGAGGGAGAGAGGAAAGAGAGGGAGAGATAGGGAGAGAGGGAGGGAGAGAGGGAGGGAGAGGGAGAGAGGGCGAGAAAAAAGGGGGGGGGAGAAAGAGGGAGGGAGAGAGGAGAGAGAGTGAGAGAGGGAGAGAGGAGAGAGAGAGAGAGGGAGAGATAGGGAGAGAGGGAGGGAGAGATAGGAAGAGAGGGAGGGAGAGAGGAAAGAGAGGGAGAGATAGGGAGAGAGGGAGGGAGAGAGGGAGGGAGAGGGAGAGAGGGCGAGAAAAAGGGGGGGGGAGAAAGAGGGAGGGAGAGAGGAGAGAGAGTGAGAGAGGGAGAGAGGAGAGAGAGGGAGAGATAGGGAGAGAGGGAGGGAGAGATAGGGAGAGAGGGAGGGAGAGAGGAAAGAGAGGGAGAGATAGGGAGAGAGGGAGAGAGAGAGGGAGGGAGAGGGAGAGAGGGCGAGAAAAAGGGGAGGGGGGAGAAAGAGGGAGGGAGAGAGGAGAGAAAGTGAGAGAGGGAGAGAGGAGAGAGAGGGAGAGATAGGGAGAGAGGGAGGGAGAGAGGGAGAGAGGACTCATATCAATACTAACAGATAAGAGCAAACTTATAAAATTCTATCTCCTCATGGTGAATATTTAAAGCTCTTTGGCACAAGTGACCTGCAATTATTAAAGATTACAAAAGTCAAAAAGTGGAATAATCAATAGAATTAACAAACTGTTTACCATAATAAACTTAGCTAGTATAGCTGACAGAGAAACTATTGACACCAGCAATATGATGATGTTTTACCTGCAGTATTAATATATAGTACACGGCCAAGATTACAAAACCTATATCATATTTACATGCTGCACCTTTCTTGTCTTATGTTCAGTTATTTTCTCCAATTGGCTGATTACGTCTGCTGCAGGTGGAAAGAAATGAACTTGACGTGTGACTTATACCGCTCACCTGGTCAAGCCTGGGGATTTCGGTTGCAGGGGGGAGTTGAGTATCGAGCCCAACTTGGTGTTAAAAAGGTTTGTAAGATATCAGGCCTGATAAATATTTTATGCATGTTAAGTAAACATATCTTCAGTGGGTACATTGACCTCTACGCTTTAAAAAAAATGTTTGCATCACTTTTAATTTTAGTTTACAAGCTAATATCTAGTACATGTATGTTATTTTAGGGTGACTACTTTTGTTTCCAATATTGGTGCTTTCATAAATGGAGTTGTTTAAAATACATGAAGATATGAAGCTTCAAAAAAGTTGTTGAAACTTTTGTCAAAAATTTGATTCCACAAAGAGTTTGTTTATGAAGTAATTAGCAGCTGATAAAGATTATATGTAACTGCTGCCAATCATCTTTGACATGCTTTCAGTTTAGGTTGAATTTTTACAGATGTTATTTATAAGTGTGAATAAAATAATACAGCTCATTTTTATCTCATGGTATAATTTGCTCTGAATGACGCTGACCAATGATAATAATAGTGTTCATATCCACAAGTATATATTTTCATATAAACAACATTCTCTATTCTCAATTCAATTCTCATTCTTCAATATGACACAACATAAAAAGTTTAAACGATTGTTAAAGGGTTACATGTTATAAAATTAGAATTAAAATATTGCTGTCCTCATAGCTTGGTTATACCTCAAGGAGTGTTCACCAGCAGCTACCTAAATGCAAAAGTCTAGCCTGAGCTCACAGATGCTCAGCAATAATTCTAGCTTGTGAAGAGCTTAATAATTCTAGTTTAATGATTTATTAATTTCTAGCAATAATTCTAGTTTGTTATTATCACTTGATAATTAAACAAATTACTAGCGAGCATGATTCTAGCAGTTTTCGCCTTTTATGTTGTGCGAGGCACATAACCCGACACGCAAGAAAAGTACAAATGCAATTCGCCATAGTAAATACGATGCCATGACTTGATTGCGGTAAAGATGGCAACTCTTTCTACAATGGAACTTTTGTTGCTAAAAGAACTTGTTATTATTAAAAAAGAAATGACTCGTAGCCGTTGTGTGCAAACAATAAAAAACAAACAATAGCGCAATCTAAACAGTTGCATTGTACATACTATGTTGAATTGCACTGGCACTTTTATTGTGTGTCTTGGACTATACCAATTGGGAAATCTGCTGAAATCGGGCTTGATAATAATTTGTTTAGCCAATTAAAAGTGTTTTGCCAATGATTTCGGTGTGTATGCACAGGTCTGACAATTTTGCGAATTTCAGTCGAATAATTCTGAGTTTTTGGTTCATTTCATGATTTTGGTTGAAACCAACGAATGAATCGGCACATGTGGCCATACCTTAAGAGTTGGTACATTCCAAACCTCTAGTAATTAGTGAACAACTACATTTGAAATTTCTAGTAATTAGTGAATAACTACAGTTGAAACCTCTCGCAATTACTGAAAAACTACAGTCAAAACCTTTAGTTATTAGTGAACTACTACAGTCAACAACTCCACTTACTATCAGATATAGGCCTACATGTACAATGAATATTTTGACATAATTATGACAAAAGATTTGTGTGAGCGGCTTTATTTGAAATATAGGTTTATCTCTTTATATAAAATGAATCTTAACATACCAAATTTGAAGTTTTTTCAAATATCACACTTGCGTAAGCAAAAAAAAGACAGTTAGTAGAAATTAAAAATAAAAAACAAAAATAATGTTAAAAAGGTTAACCTGTCTAGAGTAAGTTAGAGTATGACAACTTACATATTTTTATCACTTTATCTCCTGCCAAACAAAACCTGTTTTTTCGGCACGAGATTAAGTGCCAAGTAGACCGTTTTGTAACGTAAAATAATAAAAAGTCACATAAAAACATTTTTATTATCATTTTTAGTGCCACACATAGTCATTTGAAAACTCCATAGCAGTTTTGGAACCAGTTAAAAATAATGCCATGTATTTTTATAAAAGTTTTTGCATATACTTATGACAGTTTCAACAATCAAAACTGCTATCACAATCGGACTCAATTACCGGTTAGATATGAAAGTTTGGCTGTGGCTCAGTTAATCGCTAACTTAATACTTATATTATATTATCGAGAAATTTATTCTGGTTCATGTTTTGTCAAGAACATTTTGGCACCAAACCAGATGGCGGACTATTTATGCTGTTTATTTCTCTTAACCAGTTTTTATTTGTCGACAGATTTGCGCTAAAGCCTGGTTTCCATAAACGCCACAAGCACCGGCGATAGTACCACAGGCTATCAGCGGTGAAATGTGCCAGTAGTACCTGGCGGTCAACGCAAGAGTTTACGGCTGTCCAAATTTTCAAAGAGCCGCAGGCAAAACCTTCCCGAAATGCACCGTACAGGTGAAGGTCAGCATTATCAAAACATCATGACGAGCGAACATTTTTATGCAACTATTAGCGATGCAGCTTTATGTGAACGGAAGTTGTAATGCCTATAGCGTCACAAGTGTTTTGCTGCCCAAGATTAATGCCAGGGTCTCGCAATCGACATGGGAACTAGGCTTAACAAGGAGAAGTGCACTCTAATTATTCTGTTTTTGTGATTTGTGATGTCTGCAGCTTGACAAGTCAGTCTATGAGTAAACACTTAGTTTTACTCATAGACTGACAATTTGACTAGTTGAGTGATGAATTGAAACGCTTATTTTATGTTCGTTTAATTAAGGCATTTATTTATTCGTAACCATGGTTTCATCTTCTCTATGAGTAGGATGGACACTATTAGTAGACTCATGAGGGATGCTAAACCAAAGTATACATTTTTCATAGTTTTTGAAAAAATACGGTGAGTCATAGCTCGAGATCCTAATAAATATTTTAATGTTTTCAGTTTATGATAGCCAAATACTTTGAGCCTTATCACAAACGAGTTCAGTTAATGCTAAAAATTTTTATTATTAAAAGGACTCAAAGATATTTAATATAATTATTACTATAATAATTAATATTTAATTTTATTTATTTATATTGTTATATATTATATTCCCTGAAAACAGAAAATAGATGATACCTACGAGTTTATTGATATACATTAGAAAAATGCTTATCGTGTCCCTGATTCCATAATAAACACTTTTTAGATATTTTGTCTTGCCTTTAAGTAAAAAACAGAAAAAACAGAAAAAACAGCCAGAAAAAACTCAACTAGTTGTTTTCTGGTTCCCTTGTTTTTTGAACATCTCAAAAGACAAGGAACAGTTTTTTGAGACGTTCGATTTGAGTTTTTTTGCAAGCTTTCAATAGAATATTTACTATGTCAGTCACATGTACATATTTAAAAAAAGCCTGAAGAGGACAACTCCAAACTCATAGATACGCGTCAGATAAATTTTTATTGCGTACTAAATTTCATGATAGCTATTTTTTGATCTTATGCCATGCACACAAAAGGAAACTAAAGAAACTTCAAATGATCTCATCAGGTTTTTGATCTGATTCTGGCCCTTTATACAAACTACTAGCTCAGACTACTATAGAGGCTACTTAATTACATAACTATGTATTGCAGTTGGTTATATCAATTACCAAGATGTTATACTAAACAATTAACTCAGTATGTTTCTAACATCAGGTTCACAATTAGCCAACTTTTCTCATCATAATCAGCTGGTTATTATAATAATAACAGCCTTGTGATGTATTATTGCTTTATGAGCAGCATAATATGAGTACGTCTGTGAGGCGTAGGTCTGTGAGCAGCACAAGTAGTGTTGGCATACAGACAAGTAACTATGCTCTCTTGTGCAGGGCTAGCTTTTTGGTGTCTTCGACTTTTAGTTGCCTACCAGAATTTTTGATTTTGGTAACTTAAAATTTTTTTTGTATTATTGAAAGTTTTATTTTTTTATATAATAATTTTGTGGCATAATCTTTTTACTATAATAAGAGCCGAGTTTGTTCGTGAAATACAAATAGTGTTCATACCAACAAGTATGACAGACAGACGAACACTGCTCTTGTCGGTATAAACACAAATAGTGTTCATACCAACAAGTATGACAGACAGACGAACACTGCTCTTGTCTATATAAACACAAATAGTGTTCATACCGACAAGTAACTATGCTCTCTAGTGCAAGGCCAGCTTTTCGACGTCTTGGATTTTTAGTTGTCTACCAGAGTTTTCAACTTGGAGTAATTAAATTTTTTTCTGTATTATGGATGGTTTTAATCTTTATGTAGAAATTTTGTGACCTACATGTAGCTTTCTTTACTATAATAACTGTGTCTGTCTGTCCGTCCATCTGTCAGTCTGTCTGTCTGTCTGTCTGTCTGTCTTGAAGCCGAAGTTGGATGAGGGAATATTGCTTTACAAAAGATTTCAACAGCCAGCCTTCAACTTCGTAGACCCCCAATGATTCGTTTTACAGAAGTTGGGAAAAATTGTGCATATACTAATTCTCTGTGCATCATTTGCATTCCTGACAATCTCTCATAGCACGCCTGTCTGGCAGGGCACTAGTTTTTGTACACTTGCAACAGTTTTTAAAATCATTCGTACACTTTTGAAGCAAATCAATTTCCAGATACACCTCTGCTTTTTACCGCTGATACACCTCTGCTTAAAGTATTTTCAACAAGCTAAATTATTTAGCCAATTTTATATCTTAGCGATATAATAAAATTTGTGGAAAAATCCCTTATTTGCCATATTTGTACGGAGCAAAAGAGTTGTTAAAATTCAAAACAGAATAATAAGATCGCTGAAAACCAAACAAGATTTGAGCTGAGGCTATCATTGAATTTTTAAGCTATTTCAAAATAATAGAGATCAGTTAAAAAGCTAAAAATAGTTAATGGTTTGCTATAAACAATTAAGCAAAGTAAAAATGTAAATAAAGATATAATTGACCAATTAAAATCACGGATCTTCAAACTGAAACCAGTGAGATAGGAATGGTTAACTCTACATGCAAAATAGGAGCAACAGCTGCATTATTTATACTAGTATAAGGTCGGCCATGAGAGATCGTCAGGTATGCAAACAGAGCATAGGAAATAAGTATGTGCACAGTTATTCTAAACAATGAAAGATGAGAGTATAGTACACATGGTAGTGTTCAGCACAACGTAATAGTCATTGGTTTGATGTCTATGTAATGCAATTTTTTTTTCAACATCCGTAGCTTCGGACAGACAGACAGACAGACACAGCTTATAGTAAATATAGTAAACTGATGTTGACTGTAAAATTAATACTTACCCATGAGTGCTTTTCAGGTGCCCTCCAAATCCCTTAGCGTACTTTAAAGAGGCACGTATAAGAATTACAAAAAAAATTGTTTACAATGATTTATTACAAGTTTTTATATTATTGTCTTATGCTACAGACAGTACTGTTTCGGCTATTGAAGCCTCATCAGTGCAGCTCAGAGTTTAGGCAAGGGACATAAATCCCATTAGAGTTGACTTCCTGCCATGAAACCACTAGGTTGCCTCACTGACTTTAAGAAAGTCAATGTGCTGGCACCAGGGTGCTCAATTCACAAAAGTGATGAGCTTTGCACAAAGGCTAATAGTGCCGCACCTCTCACAGAGTGCTCAACCAAACCGAAGTGAGGGAGCATATACTCATGCTACAGACAGTACTGTTTCGGCTATTGAAGCCTCATCGGTGCAGCTCAGAGCAAGGGACATAAATCCCATTACCAACGAGAGTTGACTTCCTGCCTATACTATTGTCTTACCCTAGGACACTTATACTTCGCTAGTATATAGTTTCGGGAGTAGAATACAGAGTGAAATTTTGCTGCAACTTAATTTCGCAGCTCTGATGAGTGCAAAAATATAGTGATGTGAAAATAAATGTAGTGGAACAAAAATAATTAGATTATTCAGGTTCAGTTCATTGATAAGAAGAAATTTCAATTTGGGACTAGTTTGTAATTGTGAACCGCAGGTAGAATGATGTGGGCGAGGTCGATAATGCAAATTGATCGCTTGCTGCCATTTGTTTCTTGGACTATCAATGAACAAAGCTATTTACTTTCGCGTTTGCGCCCGTTCGTTATGATAGTTTAGTTTCGCACATGAAACTTTTGCGAGAGGTGACTCCGCGAAAACGCGAAAGTTAGATGAGACAAATACATAAGTGTCCTAGGGTATATATCATATTATATTTTCATAGGTGCATAGTCCACTGCATATTCATAGGCATAATACTCACCTTCACTGTCACTCTAATTACTTTAGGGGTGATTCACAAGTGAATTCGATTAGACATTATTTAGCAAACATTGAACATGTTTGCTAAAAAGCAACTGCGCATTCTGTTATCTTAGACTGAAAACATTAAACTATTTATGAAGACCTCAGGCTACAGTTTTTAATAATGCATCAACATAAGTACATGGTCCTGACTTTACTCGGTTATTGCATATCTGTGTGTATTCAATCCAAGCAAAACCTGTCGTAATTATTCTAATATTGTCAAGTGTACTCTATTAAAATCTGAATAGTTTATATTTAACTCTGCATCTTTCACAGTATTAGTACAAATACAGCAGATTTTGCCTTGATGGTTGTACACAATCATACATGATAACTGATATAAGTGTACTTCAATGAAAGTTGATAAGCGCTTGTGGAACTATACACTGAAAAGTCATAGCCTGAGATCTTTATAAATGTTTCAAGGCTATAATAACTGAGCGCTGACCTTACTAAAACATGTTCAGTGAAGGCTTGGAATGTTGCGTTGAAGGTCTTCCATAGAGTTATTGCTGCGCCAGTCACATAATTATTTTCGAAACAGCAATTAGTAGACAACATAAGGTTATTGGCATACATAAGACCAATTATTTTCACATACGTAATTCCTAGATAAATGTTTTTCTATATTTTGTCATTCACACAGGGAACCAGAAGTTAAACAAATTAAATAAGTTAAACAAGGAACAGTTTTTAGAGATATTTTATTAGAATAGTTTGCTGGTCTTTGACAGAATGATTACCACGTCAGTCACACATTTTTGAAAGCAACATTAAGAGGACAACTCCAAATTTAAATATTTTGTTATGCAAAAACAGCAAATCTAAAAAAAACTTCAAAAGACTCGATTGATTGAACAAAAAACAGTTTTGTGATGTCAGATCTTTATACAACTAATATTAGAGGAACTATAAAAACAAGTTTAAAATTGAACTCCCAAATGTTTTGGTAAATTTTATCAGAAAGTATCAATATTTTTTTATTATTTGTAATTGTTTTTGATGTTTATGGTTAACTGACTGCAGAGATGTTTCAAGATTAAAATCTATAAAACTTGATCGCGGTTAAAATGCTCAGAAGAAAAATAAGTGTAAAATGAAGTCACTAGTTGCTATAGTTGATATCGGCTATTGCAATCAAATTGCAGCATAATGCGTCTATAGTCTGTCGGTCTTTCTACAACTATAAATGCCATAATCAAACTTTTGCTTGATCTGAGCATTTGAACCCCAATCAGATTTTTTTTACTTTAAACTTGAAACATCTCGAGACCACCTCAAACATAAAAAATAACCGCAAATGGTAATCAATACCAATCAATCAATCAATACCTTCTGATTAAATCTAATCAAACTTTGTACAGGTTCACCTTTAATTAGATAAGAATGTATTACAGTTGACCATACCAACTACCAACTACCAACTACCAACTACCAACTACCAACTACCAACTACCAACTACCAACTACCAACTACCAACTACCAACTACCAACTACCAACTACCAACTACCAACTACCAACTACCAACTACCAACTACCAACTACCAACTACCAACTACCAACTACCAACTACCAACTACCAACTACCAACTACCAACTACCAACTACCAACTACCAACTACCAACTACCAACTACCAACTACCAACTACCAACTACCAACTACCAACTACCAACTACCAACTACCAACTACCAACTACCAACTACCAACTACCAACTACCAACTACCAACTACCAACTACCAACTACCAACTACCAACTACCAACTACCAACTACCAACTACCAACTACCAACTACCAACTACCAACTACCAACTACCAACTACCAACTACCAACTACCAACTACCAACTACCAACTACCAACTACCAACTACCAACTACCAACTACCAACTACCAACTACCAACTACCAACTACCAACTACCAACTACCAACTACCAACTACCAACTACCAACTACCAACTACCAACTACCAACTACCAACTACCAACTACCAACTACCAACTACCAACTACCAACTACCAACTACCAACTACCAACTACCAACTACCAACTACCAACTACCAACTACCAACTACCAACTACCAACTACCAACTACCAACTACCAACTACCAACTACCAACTACCAACTACCAACTACCAACTACCAACTACCAAAATGATATACTAAATCTTACCTTTCACCTCTCACAGATCCTTCGGGACACTAGTCCTGTTTAGCAGTGCTTATTTATACATTGCAGGTAACTCCTGGATCACCTGCCGGTCGTAGCCTCAGAGCCAATGATGAGATATTAGTCATCAACAATGTGAACACTAAGGAGATGAGTCACAAGGAGGCGGAGCAGATGATCAAGAACAGCGGTGACCGCCTGTCACTGACTATTCGAAGGTTTGTTTGGAAAATGTTGCAATCTTCGAGAATACAGTCAAACAACTACCTACAGTCATCTCAGCATAGAAACTTTTGAACCTGGAACGCAGAGGCGAAGAAGCTTCATTACTTGACTTTTAAAATAATCCTACGATCAAACACGAGCGGAGCGATTGTTTGAGAGATTTATGATAAATGCATGTGCACACAACTCATGAAAATAATTCATCAACGCCGTCGCAAACCCTTTTACCGAAATCTCATCAACAAGTTTAATCATTTTTCAATGAAGTCGTTTAAGTATAATAACGATACAAAACAACTATAAACCTATTTAAATATGTTACCAAGTCTTTGAAAATTGTTGACAATACCCTAAAACTTACCCATCTGATCGAATTATACACAAACAGACAGATTAATTTGGCCGAAATTCGCAATAAAAAACTTGACAAGCTTTTCTAATCAAAATTAAGACCGGCCAACTATACGCCAATAAAGCCTTGCGACAGATAGTAGAACTATTAAGAAAGGTGCATTTCATGAGAAAAATGGCTCATTTCACCAGTCTATAGCATTGTCTAATTGCTGAAGGTTTCTAATATTTTTCCGTTTTTAATATCTTCAAAAATATTTAATTATAAAAATAATTATTTGATTTTATAAAATTATCATAAGAATAATTATTTGAATTTATTTGTTTAAAGGTTTCTGTAATAAGCCAGAGCCACTGAGTGTAATTACACTCAATGGCTCTGTAATACGCGTAGACCGTTTGAGGCGTAGACCGATTTACAGGTACGAAATTGCGGTACATAGTCTATCAGCCTATGTTTTTCCCAATTATCGAAGGTTTACTTAAAACGTTAGCCAAAATTCTTTACATCTTATGTACAAGCTAGGGCCGAACTACAACGCCCCTTTATGACAAAGACATTTGTTTTATTTTGCTCCAGTTTGCAGAAAACTTCAAGACGTGTGAACACTCATACATGCTCTCTGCTAGATCGCTATCAAAACCATTCTACATTCAACACAACCAACTTTCAAACTGTGTATAGTACACAGTAGTTTGCCATTTTACTTCTAATTTTGCATTTCAGAGTTATAATAAACATATTTCCTTATTGCTGTTGTTAAATTACATACATTATAGTAGGTTAGGCCTACAGCTTTAATTAATATTCATTTTATTGTTGTAAAACATAGGTTTGAGATACACTAGTAGTAGAATAGGTGTGAATTTTTTACAACCTTTTGTTTTGCATAATTGACTTTTTGAATTTAATTTCAAAACAACTTGACAACTGCTATGGACATACAACTTCTCAGAACACTACGTTGTGGCTGACGCAATGGCCATCCATGTGTCTCTCAATTAGTACAGCTCAAAAGGAGGATAAATAGAAAGTCCTCACAGCAACCATCAACATCGAATGCTAATGTTCAACAACATGCTACTCAAATTAATAACAACAACTCATCTGATTCAGAGAATTCTTTAGATATTGTAGGCGATGTAAATGACATGGACTTGGCAGCTCCTTTGTTTCCAGATGATGATCATAATTTTATGGTCATCATTGACCATGAAAATATTGCACATAAAAAATATTGCTCTTCCCAATGCTGCCCCCTTCATCACATTCCTCATTTTCAATCTTTAGATTGTCCTGGTTTTCAAGAACTGCGTAACAACTTTTTAGACAGACTTGACAACATATCACAGCTCACGTGTACAGGATGTGATGAGAAACATTTCATTACATACAATGCTCAAATATAACTATGTCATACGTGCCAACAAGTTCCCCTGTCAAATTCCTAGATTACTAGAATTTCCTTTTTGAAGTCGTGCTCCCTCAAATTTATTTTATGTCATCTCGAACAACTCTCATTTACACTATACTCTGTCAATTCCTGCTGACAACTACTTTTTCAACAACCAGCACTACCATTTCTTTTTTCCATTATCACTTACTTATTCCATTATCAGGTCGTGGGCTGTATGACAGGGGAATTTCTAGTTTTAACATATCGTTTCAAAAGTTCTCAAAACAGCATAAAGAGCCATTAAAAAAATTAATGAGTGTCAAGACAATGAAATGTACATAATATATTTAATTAAATATATAAACATATATTTAATTAAATATATTACATATATTTAATTAAATATATTAATGAAATATATTATTAAATACAATACATCATTATATTTAATAATATATGAATGTAATAAAAATATATTTGTATTTTATAGTATATTATTAAATATAGTATTATGTTTAGACAATGAAATATACAAATACATGTATGTATAAGATAAGCTCATGCTAACCTATGCCTTTTATTTGCCAAGAAAGCATAGAGAATTAGTATATGCGCAATTATTCCAAAATTCTGTAAGGTTAATGTATAGGGCAGGTAATCAAGCTGGGTGTTGTGGGTTTGAATCCTGTACAATGTAATATTTTTTTCAACCTCCAACTATGGCTTTGGAGATTTTAGATTCTCATGTAATATCTTTTTCAACCTCCAACTATGGCTTTGGAGGGACCTAAATTAATATTCACTACCTGAGTTCTCCTGACTGTTTCTAAGATTCTCTATGGATACTGAATAGACATAATAAAGTAAAGAAAAAGTATTTATTGGAAATGATTAATTATAAGCATTTATTTAGTTTTTTACATATTCATTAAGAAAAGAGAAATATCTCTTTTGATTGATAATTACTTTACCAGTTTCAAGAGCAGGTGTGACTTGGTAGTCTAAATGACTGACTTGCAAACCGTAGGCTTGTGGTTCAATTCCCAATCAAGGCAAGTTCAACCAAAGATCTCAATCATTGACTGAACTTTTAGCCTAGTGCTATAAAGCTTATAAATCTATTATTTCTTGTGTCTTATTTTTAATTTTTTTATGTTTCTCCACTTTTATCTTGCAAAATTGTAAAGTTTTGGGCAATTTGAATGTTAGGAGCTACTTTTGATGTGGAGTGCAATATCTGGTCAAATTTTACATCTTAAATTGAAAGAACTTGTTGGCTTAGCAGTGAAAGTATTAAAAAAACGTTTTTGAGATGCATTTATTAATCAATTAAATTAATTCAAATAAATTAATCAATTAATTCAATTAAATTTATTAATTTATAAATTATTTAGATTTTATTTATTATTTTGTTTGTGAAAACAGAATAAAGATCATGTGTTCATAATTTACTTTTTCCTCTCAAGAATAAAATTTATAATAGTGTATAACTCACATCATATTTGTTAACTGGTACATCTTTGTTATTGCCAGGGGAGATGATCCACTAGCTAGCTACAGACCCGATGGTCCAATCAGATTCAATGTGCAGAGAGCACAGCAGGTACAACAAGCTATGGGTATGAGTGCTCATAGTCCAGTTGGATATAGCCCGACAATCAATGGATATGGACCCGCTCCTAGCGGGCCGACTACTGGTTACCCGTGGCCAGTAAATGTGCCGATGCAAAATCAACCAGCACCAAGTGTGCATTATAATAGTTATTACTAATCCTACTCTGACCTACCTAACTTATTCTTTTGATAAATTGTATTTGTAGATCGAATGATAACAAATAAGTCTATGCTGATGCTATATTTTATAAATAATTTTCCGCATACATAGTTTTTAAGTATATACAGAATTTATTTAGAATTAGTTGCACACTACTTTACAATATATGATATTTGCCACATTACACAGTCACATACGCTCAGTGGTTGGCTGTTTAATTTTCAATTCACTGTCTTTAAATTCTACAAGTAGATTAGCATTTATAGTTAAGCACTCATACTGACAAGTGAGAAAAATCTCTTGAAAATATAACTCACATGTAGTTGAAGAAAAGTGCCTATTACAAAAACAATGGTAAATAAAATGAAAATAATAATAGTAAATATGCAAAAAATAGTAAAACAATAAACGTGTTTAGAACAAAAAGAAAAAGACAAAATACATGAAGATAATGTAATTAGTTTTTATTAGCCACACGCAAGGGAGACAATTCCTAAAACAATCTACATCTAGATAAAGCCAGTCTCAATATGCAGGTTTTTTGGTTTAAAACCTGCTAAAAGTAGGGTGATATGTTGCATACTACATTAGTGAATTTTAAAGAATGATGGAAGACCTGACAACTAGACAATATTAGCCAGACTGAATATAAAAATCTACCATTTTTATTGTTACAACTCCTGCTTTTGTTCGTCTCATGGAGGTATTATTGTAGTTATGCTACCTTGATTGAACATGAAAAAGCAACTCTTTACATATGTTTAGCAATGTTAACAACATTTCTATATAATTAGTTTGCCTTTTTATTGAGAAAAGGAAACTCCTGAAGGAGATGTTCATCAATGTGCAAGGGCCTTTACCTTTTTAGCCTGTCTGGAAAGATATAACAGATATTTGTTACTAAATAATATATTTCACTTCATTTTTAAATGGCTGCAGGAGTCGAGGTGAGAGTTGCAATTGCTGACAACAAAATCAAAAGAAATGACAAACCTTTGTGTAGCGAGTACTAAACTCAATAGCTCTGCGCTATAGTGCTATAGAGTTATAGTGCTATAACTCTATAGCACTATAACTGTGGTCCTTTTATCTTACAAAAAACTCTAGCAAATAACTAATGAATGCTCAAGCATTTTACTTTTTTAACTTCACTTTTTTAAAGTAAGAACTTTCAAAAAACCAAAAATAATTTAATAAAACTGCTAAGATACTTGTTTGCCAAGTAAAAGATTTCTATTTAGAGAGTTGAGTAATATGATTATTTATTGCGGGCGGGTGGTTTACCCAAACTTACCTCACCGGGAGGTTCTTTGGCTATTTAAAGTCTTTTACAAAATATGAATCAAAACTAACTGAGCAACCCAAAAGGTTTAAATGCTCCAACTATTCTACTAACACAAAATTTAAAATAATACAAAATAATATTTTAATAAGCAAGTAATACGGCGATTTAAACAGAAAAAGGACTTTCAATTTATTTTTAGTTTTTATAACTTTAGAATAATAATGCAAAGTTATTAAATTGTTGCATAATTTTTTTATGTTAATTTATATTTTCCATAAACCCAAATTATATTATTTTATTATGAATCATTATATACCAAGTTTTATGTACAAAAAAGAAAGTTTCTTAGTAGGCTTTTTCTGTGTTGTTACTGGTATAAATTTTCATCAGCAGTTTTTACCATTCTTCTTTCTTCTAGTATATAGGCTTTGACTATGTACTAGAAGAAAGAAAGACAGTTTTTACCATTCTAGTACATAAGCTTTGACTGAGCCAGCTACTTGAACCACAATTAAACCTTTGAAAGAGCCTTTAGCTCTTTCAAAGCAATGAACACATGAAAAAGTGTAACCTTCATTTCAGGGCATTTACTACTCCACGATAGCCTCTCTTTTGTGACAATGAATATTTTATGACAACTGTTGATCCACTATTTCATGTATTCAATTTAAAGAAATTATTTTGTAGTACATAAAGTTGGTCTGCTTCTAAGAGTTTAATAGATGAAAATTTGAAAGTTTACTAAAATAAGTGTATTTGGAGTTGTGTTCTTCTTTTGTCTAGGCTACTATATAATATATGCATATATATTTTTTATTATATATATATATATATATATATATATATATATGTATATATATATGTATATATATATATATATATATATATATATATATATATATATATATATATATATATACAGTGAAACTCGGATAACTCAAACTTCAAGGGACCGAGCAAAAGTGTTCGAATTATCAGAGTGTTCAAGTTATCAGAGCACTGTCACAAGTCCATGTATTTACTTATTTATTAGTAGATACATGAACATATACAAACTATAATATAAATCAAAAGCACAAATGGCTTGTTTCAAACTAAATGCTTCTAATGTAAAGTTTAAAACGTTTTTATCAAAAAGTATAGAGATTTTTCTATCACTTGAGATTGGTTTGTTGTTTGAGGTGATGTTATTGCCAGGACGTTTTTTAGATTGACATTGGCAAAACTTGATCGTTGCTGAAATGCTCAAAGAAAAGACATCTTTTTCTTTTGAGCGTTTTACCCACGATCAATTTTGCCAATCTTTCTTGAAGTTTTTGCAAAGATTACCTTACTTTACCTGGGATTCGTTAAGAGCAACACTCCGAGGCAGTTCAATTAAAAGTTTTACGAGGTTTTACGATACATTGTATATCACTCACGCTTTTTGAATGGATACTTGTTGAATGTACACACGTATTTTGTGTTTAGGTCAAACGATGAATAGTTTTTTTTAGCTAAGACAACGTATACGTTTGATTACAACATTTTTTAAGACGTTTTAAACATTCAACATTCCGACGTTGATTCAACACGGAATCAACGTCGGAAAACTATTCATCACGGGCTAGCCGGTCACGCACTCAAGGATTTTCGCCACGCAAATACAAAACAAAAACAACATGCTGTTTTTGTTTTGTATGTGCGTGGCGAAAATCCTTGCGCCCGTGACCCGGCTAGCCCGTGCTATTCATCGTATAGAAGTATAAATCAAATTTCACCAAACCTTTAGAACAGTCGTTGACCAAAATATTTTGCCGATGGAGGTAATAACGACGCTTATGAATTACGAAAAGTTGAGGTTTACCTCTATGGCTTGGAATAAAGTGATTTTCTAAAGCGTTAGCAACCGTTTCGGTAGCCGTTGGGCAAAAAACAGTTCGTTATAACAGTGTTGAATTCGAGTTATATAGAGCCATTTATCATTGCGTGGGAACGGACCAAGCAAATCCAGTCGAGTTAACCATGTGTTCGCTATATCCGAGGGCGAGTTATCCATGTTTCACTGTATATATATATATATATATATATATATATATATATATATATATATATATATATATATGTGTGTGTGTGTGTGTTTTTGTTTAAAAAAACATTTGGTTTTTAAATAGATCACATCGTCAAACATCTAAAACAATCGCAAATAGTAGAAAAATAGTTATACTTTCTGATATAATCTACTAAAACTTTGTCCGAGTTCACAATTAACAACTCTATTGCACAACTCTATTGAACAACTCTATTGAACAACTCTATTGAACAACTCTATTGAACAACTCTATTGAACAACTCTATTGAACAACTCTATTGAACAACTCTATTGAACAACTCTATTGAACAACTCTATTGAACAACTCTATTGAACAACTCTATTGAACAACTCTATTGAACCGTGACAGTTAATCTTTTGTCGCTGCCCCTGTCCCCAGTACTCTTACACATACGCTAGTGCCATGTTTTTCTAGCGTCCTTTGACCTTGAGGTCGAAGCAGCCATAATAGTGACAGACAAAAGAGGGATGAGTAAGGCAGACAAGCGTAGCCGCGAGGCTGAGTCTAATTTGCGTTCAGCTATTCATAAACACCCTCTCATCACATCTGAACCTTTGGGACCAGTCAGCAGCGCATGTGCTGTCTAGAAACTACTGAAGCCAGTGAAATATGCTGCCAACAGAACCCTTATAGCCAAACTCCAATGCGTGTTGGAGCAGTTGACACTCACAGATAAACCTTTATTGTTATGTGAAGATGTCATCGCTAGCAAAGGAATTTTTTTCCATGCAAAGTGTTTACCTTGATTGCTCAAAAGCTTGAGAATTTTTTTTTATTTAATCTCACTTTTTTTCTGTATTTTTTTAAAAGTAAGATTAACTGAAGATTTCTACAAAAATTGATTCATTCATACATTTTATGGTTTTTTATAAAATAGAATGTTACTATTATGTCATATTATTCATCACCAAGGAATTCTACAATACATGTACATTGATTTACACTTTTTTAATTATGTTGTTAACTACAAAATATTAATCAGTTCAGAAAGTAACACACTAGCAGGCTGTCACAAATCAAGTATTTATTACAAAATATGTTATAATAATTAATTTAATAGTTTGCAGTGCCCTTTTTTATTAATGCTTAAAACATCTTCAGCCATTTTTTGTTAGTGCAGTTCAGTGCAGCCTTCCAGTTTCTCTAAATAATTTTGTAAATTCTCTACACTTCATGGAGCACTTGACAAACTCTCACATCACACCCGGCTGCGAGAGTTCAAGGGCTAATATAGCAGAGCAAATTTATCCCGACTGAGTTTCATAAAGTATATCATACGTAGAAATAATAAATATCGCTAATGGAATTAACTGTCATGAAACTAAAAGTTGTAATATTGTTCAGTTAATTGTTAGTCATAATAGTCGCGAGTTCAAATCCCCTTTGATGTAATCTTTTTCCCCACCTCCAACCTTGACTTTGAACAGATAGACGGACACAGATTTTTTATTGTAAAGAGCAATACCCTGGCAGTCTAGTGAGCTGTGAGAGGTTGTCAGGCGCGATATCTACATGTATATGTACAATTATAACCAGAAGCTAAGAGATGATAACTGGTGAAGCTGTTAGAGTCTTGGTCTATCACACTGAAAGTTATGTGTTCAAGTCTTGTGCATTGCAATCATTTTTTTCAACTTCTAACCATGGCTTTAGACAGATGGTTCATAGTATAGAAAAGATTGATTAGTGGCCTTCTAAGAATTGATATGGCAATTAGGAGCAAAGTTTTAAAATCAAAATGTATGACTACTCATTTGTGACAGCGAATTTTTTATTTTTTGCTTCGAAAATCAGTGAAATGATGTTCTACACAGCTACAAAATATTATGCGCGTTTAAAACAAATAAATGATATATTATCTCCAAACTACTGTTAGGCAATTGTCTGTCTGTTTGTCTGTCAATTGTCTGTCCAAGTGCAGACTAATTTGTCTTTTCCGTTAGGGAAAAAGCAATAAAAGGTTGGGTGGTGTAACTCAGAGTTGAAATTTAATATTCGGTTCACAAGCCAGGCACTCAGACCCCCTAGCAAATGGCTGCTTCCTCAAATGCATGAAATCGCTGAAAATTTAAGACTTGTTATTATTCTCTTTACATATGGAGGACTTTGTTTTCACCCCAATCACCTTGTCAAATAAATATGTGACGAAATTACAGATCGAACATTTGCTGACTCTTTCAGCTGCCACTGAGCGAATAAAAGTAACAATTAAAATTTTTGAGTGCTTTTAAAGATTAACTTGAACAAAATTTTAGTATATTCAATTAGAAAGCAACAGCATTTTTCTATTATTTGTTTTTGTTTTTGAGGTGATCTGTCAGCTGTCGGTGAGCTGTCAGAATGTTTCAAGATTAAAATTGGCAAAACTGGGTCTAAATTAAAACGTTCAGAAGAAAGGCATGTGAAAAATGATGTCACTATTGTCATCATTGCAGTAGTTGATATCAGCCATTGCGTTGCAGCATTACAGGCCTCTACTATGTCGGTCTCATTACCACTATAATAGATGTCATAACCAAACCCACCTTTTGCTTGACCTGAGTGCTTTTAACCGAGATCAAGTTTTGTCGATTTTAATCTTGGAAAATCCTGGCAGTCAGATCACCTCAAACATCAAAAACAATCAGAAATAATAGAACAATACAAATACTTTCCGATAAAATTTACTAAAATTTTGCGCAAGTCTATCTATAAACTGCTGTCTTCTTCTCTCACGACCATTTAGAGAACAAAGATTCATTGACTTTTTAATATTGTGAGTACAAAGACGTAAAACTCATAAAATGCCCAAAGACGTTTCTATGAATGCAGCTAAATTTTACATAACTGTCAAGCTGACAAAACAGCATGGCAGCAAAATAGAAATAAACTCATTTAAAACGGCTATATTGTACTTTGCTAAACCAATGTTCTCTTTCAGAGACAACTATTGGTCATTTTATTGTTGTTTATCATTGTAATTTTATTTTCATTTTATTCTGAACTAAATATGTCAGTGACTCCATTTTGATGCCAAAACTGCTCAAATGTAATACAATACCTGTTGCCATACTCAAAGGAAACCTGTTTACTAAGACAAACGAGGTGTAAGACAAAAGGGCCTGTCACTTTTTTATCAGAAGCGTATGTTGTCCATTTTGTCTTACGCAGCTCCAAGCTGGTACTCCTTTGTATCGAAATCTGATAAAAAATGGAAACGCTTTCAAAAATTTTGCTTCAGGGTTTTGCTACCTGATATGGACAAACACTATCAACATCTAAATGCCCTTAATGCTGAGAAGTTAAAAGTGTTACTAGATATCTTCTGTTTAAAATACTCTAAACGTATCTCCAATCTGTCTGACCATTCCGTTCAGACAGATTCCGTCTGACCATTTACCAAAAACATTCCTGCTTTCTCAAAAACACCCCTACACCTTATACTAGACACCGACGCCTTGCCAATATTTGTTATAGAGCAGAGCTATGCAAAAAAGCTTTTTTTTCAATTCACATAATTTAATTTACTATTTTTTTTTCTTTTTTTTCTTCTTCCCGGTCTAATTTGCTTTAAATGTCATTGACTAGTGTAAATAAACTAAATATTCATCTGTCAGAGAAAATGGTGTGAAAACTATTTCTATAGAAATCAGTAATCAGATTCTCACATAAACTTCCAAAATCAGATCAAATGTTATAGAGAACTGGTTGGTTAGTAACAATCAAATGGCTTCAAACTTTTGCGCATGACTACAAGATATTCACAATATATTAGCACCAAAACAGATATACTAGTGAATATACTTTATTGTAAGATATTTTGTGAAAATGAAAAAAGCATACTTTACACCATAAGAAAAAAGAATGGTTTAGTTATGGAATCCGCAATGAAAGGTTACATTTTAGTTAACCTTGCGCGTCTCACTAGTTGTTGGAGATAAGTTTGCTGGGCTTATCTGTCTCTAACATCTGACTTATATTAATGAGTGCCCATAAATCTTTTCTTTTTCTCCCAAATGCTCCCTCCGCCTGTTCTCCACTTCTTTCATCTCCTCTATCTAATATATTAAACAGCTATTTCTGTCAACTAAGTGTAACGCTTGCGGTTACCTTCAAAATTGCTCTGGCGCGTCTAAACATATTATTACTGCGTCACTAGTAATTTTAATTTATTCACCTTTGAGTCGCGCGATGATTAATTGGTGCATGCGGCGCCACGAAAGTTAGCAAAAATGGGCAAGAGGCCGAGATGGTGATAAAGCATAATTTATCAACCAAAACTAATTTGGAAAGAGAAAAACATGTGGCTTCGCTTTCGTCTAAGTGTGAACAATCCCTCTAAGATTAAGTACGATTACCTTACTGCAAGCAGAGGTTGTGAGTGTTTTTAAGAGTTTAATTATACAACCAATGGCTCTGTGATCTTGACTGGACATGAACCTCAACGTCGAACTGGAGACATTCCCAGTTGCAGAGAGTGATTTAAGGTTGCATATCATTCCCTTCACTTTTTTGGGCTTTTTTGGGAGTTCAACCCGCACCCTGTTGCTTGCTAGTCCAGAATTCTTGACCATTAGACCACAACAGCTTCTAGCATAATGAGCCTTTAGTTAAAACTATACTAGCTAACACTGGAAGATGATGAAAGCTAGAAGTTCATTCTCAACCTTGACTTTGAGCAGTTCTAGTTACCAGTGATGTCTTTAGTAAGGTCTTTGACTAATCTTTTCAACACTATGCATAAATTTTTAGAGTAAGTAACCTTGCTAATTTGGAAAATAAGAATGAAATCTATCGCACTTTTGTTATCTAATTAATTGGTTATAAATCAGATACTTGGAGGTTACTGGGTACTTGGATAATGTGAATTCTGTTGCAAGTCAACCTTTAAAGAATACATCCCTTCACATTGCGTATGGATGGAAATAAAAACACAAGGTGCGTTTACAGCAGGATGATTTGTCAGAGTTGCGTTTCCGCTGAGAAAGTTGGAAAAGCTTCAAGTCTGTTTATGATTTGAAATACACTTTTACAATGACTTCACATCATACCAGCTCAAATTTTAACTATACAAAATGGGTCACATTTTTAGCCAATAAAATGCAACATTGATATTCATTCCGTTCGCGTGTATTTTCTAAGCTACTAACATTGCGATCTCAAAATTGAAAATTATTTTGTTCACTGCGATGTCTTCACGTGTTTCATGATGACCAATCATTGAAATATTTGGTTGGTCGATTCCATGTATTCCGTCAATTACGGCCATCGAAATGTGACAAGCATAGTATGCAGCATGCAGTATGCATTGGGCCGATCTTGCGTCGTTGACTGGCACAAAGCCATTTTTACAATAATTTTTAGTTTTCCACTTTGTCGATCTAGAACCAACTCAAATAAATCGTCCTGTTGTAAATGCACTTTAATACCTGGTGGTCTATCGGAATTTATGCCAAAAGTTTCAATGATGCAAATAGGTCATAAATTATCTTTTGTCTGTCACCCTAATCAGTTTGTCAGTGATTTGTTATACTATTTCGACCCATAGCACACCCTTTTCAACTAAGGTCATATATGCCTTTTTCTTATGCCCTTGACCTAAAAGTAAGGTCAATGTTAAACAACGTAGGATGATTTTGAATAGTATAAATAAAAAGATGGCCGATTTTGAGATGCCAAGATAACCTTAATTCAATAGCATTTAAGTAAACAACAGTGCTAGTTTGAAATTATATTAATTAGCTATATGTGATCGGTCAGTGAGTGTGAAAGGTCAAAGTTCAATTTGATTAAAAAAGCTACTGCCTGATAATCTAAAATTGGCACCTACCCTAGGACACTTTCGCTAGTATTCGCTAGTATTTAGTTTTGTGAGTGGCATACAGAGTAAATTTTCGCTGCAACTTAATTTCGCAGCTCTGATGAGTGCGAGAATATATTGATGTGAAAATAAATGCACTGTAACAAACATAATTAGATTCCTCAGATTTGGTTCATCGGTAAGAAAGTTTTTTTTTCAATTTGGGACTGGTTTGTAATTTTGAACCACAGGTAGAATTGTGTGGCTGAGATTGGTAATGCAATTTGATTGCTTGCTGTCATTTGTTTCTATGACTATCGATGAACAAAGCTATTTAATTCCGCGTTTTCGCTCGTTCGTTATGATAGTTTAGTTTCGCTCATGAACTTTTCGCGAGAGGATGACTCCGCAAAAACGCAAAAGTTAGATGAGGCGAATACATAGTCCTAGGGTAATCATTATTTTTAGTTTATAATTTAGGACGCATGCCCCAAGCATTGCTTTTTGCCTGTACAGATTACAACAACCTAAATATCACTAATTTATTTATGCAAAGCTATTATCTATATCTGTACACTCAACGGCAAAAGGCAGCCATAGCCAAAGATAATCCAATGTTCTAAAGAACATGGAAAAGCTTATTAATTATCAATTTTTTACCAATACACCGAAGTCCATTGCAACAACTCTTTGAAAATACAACCATGCAATAACAAGTTACCTTGTACCCTGATTGTTTGTGACAAGCTGTCACCACCGTCGGAGGTAATGGATGCTAATGAGCTGTAATATCAAAGGGATTCCTTACGCAATCTGTAGTAACCATGGCAACCGAAGTGAGCGAGTAAGTTCAAAAGTTTCGGAAACTATAAATTTCACCTTTTGTGCGGTTCGGCTCCTTTGTTGTGAGACAGATTATTATGTATTCGTGAAAGCTCATTACGGCAAGTTCTCTTGTCTCTCATAATTTTTTAAAACCCAATTGATGGTCATGTTAATGGTAGTAATGCACTTGTATCTGGCGACATTTTGGGCTGAATGGATGTAATATTAGCATATGTAACTAGCTAACAAGCACTGTTTTGTATAAAGGAGAAATATGATTTCTTTTATAGCTTTTTAACTAAACTAAAAAACATTGTATTATTCGAGCAGACAAACTCAGCATCGATCAGGTGAAAATGCAAATCTCACTGCTAATTTTTATTTGTTCATTCTAATACTTTTAAAACAAATTAACAAACTAAGGTATAAATAGGCCGTCTTATTCTCTGATTGGCACATTTATTCTGAAGTTCGTTAAGCTGGTTGATTAGTTTAGCTGGTTGGAGCGCAGCCCTTCATACGGAGTTGCATGGGTTTGAACCCTGAATAGGCCAGCATTTTAGTAGTATTGTTACAAAATTGTATTTAGTGTCAATTTCATTCACAAATATATCTTTTTAATATGTCTAAAGGCTGGTTCACACTATATCGCCGTAAGAATGCGTTTTCCTTTCATCGTTCATCGTCGATTATGTGAACCGTAAACCGATGGCATCGACGAAGCAGCTGCCAAACTCTCTGAATTATTCGTCGAGCGTCGATGCCCGCCTGTACTATGTGAACAATTTTGGCGGTAGTAACTCGCAGTTACAATAGCAAAATTTATTTATTTTCATTTATGATAGCAGCTGCAATACTAGTATTTGATTCAAGCATGCAAAAACAAACATATTTTTTTACGAAAAATTAAAAAGAAAAATGAGAACTCTACATCACGGAGTATTTGCTGATGCAAACGCGGATGGGTTTGGGATAATGTGAATATTGTTATTAACGACAATCATCGACATATTGCGGGGTCAGCGCCGAGATACGTTGCTATATTGTGAACCAGCCTTCACAGAAAAGTGACTTTAAAATTTTAGGGCTTCAAACCTGGGTGACTATGAATGTGATTTACATGCAAGTTTTCAGACATATTATTTAATCTGAAGTAAGTTTTTGCGGAGGGCACACAGACATGCATACAAAACAATTTATACATAGATTAGTATAAATTTAGAAGTTAACTTTAAACTCTCAAAATAAATTCATCTAACACTAAAGAGATTGTTGATATTTTATATACTATCTTTGACATCATTACATTGGCAATCAGTTATGTTGTACTTAAAAATTAAAGTATAGACTTTTCATATTTTCTACGCCAATTAAATTATTGAGTAAAAAGTTTGTTGTCTATTTTCTGCTAACATCTGACATACATTTTTACGCCAGTAATTATTCCGAAAATATTTTGTTATCACATGTAAAGTTGGTTTACAAATAGATACAAATACGAGCCCTCTGAAATATATTTTAAAATAAATTTCACAATTACCAGTCTGGCATGACAAGGGCCTTCTATTTATAATATAGCAATATATGAATGTGCCTACTTTGTTTGAATTTTTTTATTTGTCCATAATAGTTGACTTGCTTTATAAGATTGTAGCGCTGTTGACAATAATTGTAGGTTTATAGAAACCTACTCGGGCCCATAGCTAAATAAAGCTCTAAATCATTGTGTTTCTACTCTAAAGATGTGCTGTTTTTAATCACTAGTACCTTTGGCATGATTATCCTGAGAAGTGTTAAGGTGGCTGTGTTGTGTAGTGGTTTGGAGCACTGTTTTGTAAAGCGGAGGGTAGGACCCCGCTTCAGTTCAATTCCTTTGCGAATTCAAACTGAATGCGGATAGCGTCTGACAATGCCTGGAGGATATATTTCTCTTGTTGGGGGTTCTTCTCATATAGACTATTCTGAGAAATAAGAGAGGGTGATTTAGCAACGTAATAAAACTATTTATTGCATAATCGTTATAAAAGTATGCAGCTTTTGTCTTTGACCTTTACAAACAGCAAATCTGTATGACAGGAAATAAATACTGAAGTTTTGTAAAAAGTTGAAGAGATTACATTTACTACTTGAACATGTGATCACATCAATTTCTATTATATTGTATCAGAAATTATCGATATTTTTTCCAACATATGGCATTTTGCTTGTTGTTTTAAGTGATCTGACCGCCGGGATATTTCAGAATTAAGATCGATAAACTTTGATTGCAGTTAAAATGCTCAGACAAACGTAACATTCTCAGACTTCCCCAAAATGGCGGCAATAGTCACGATTCTTGGTAAAGCGTATGATCTCTTCCTTAGCCAATCATCAACACCAAAATTCATCAGCTGCTGTTTAATTAGCCGAAACATGACCCTAAGTTGCCTTTATCTTGTAGCATATAATGTACTAGCAGTCTCTACCTAGTTCATAACAAAATCAACTATGGTTGTTGTAAAGCTTGTAAGCGTTATGTCATTAGCTATTTGGCAATTGGCCAACAAGCCAACCAATCAATTAGCTTTGCATTTTGGAAACTTGATAATCTATATTAACTAGCTTTGTGTTTTAGAAATAGAAATAACCATATTCGGTGTCTTTAAAAGTACTTAAAACCTATTCAAAGCATGGAAATTAACTGTATGTAACGCTTTTCCAATTAGTATCAAATCCGGGCACGTAGCGTTCTTTGTAAAATGGTATTAGTTTGTTCTAAGAAATGCTGTCTTATCTAGAATTATGTTTGTCATTCTAAAAAACGGCTATTAAGTTGCAACTGGCTTGCGTTTAAATTTTTTGATAGATGCAAAACCTGGAATAAAATTAGTTTTAAATTAGCATTCCCAAAAGAGCATTAGGCCCTATTGTCTCTCCGTCTGACAGAGTCTTCTATGAGATCTCTCCAGAGACGCGTTTTGCAGACTATAAAACTAACGCTGCCGATAGCAATTTCAGTCGACTGATGGACCATAACTGACCCTCGCTGTCTTGGACACTTCCTGTTTCATTGTCTGACCCGTGATGCATCCACTAATGATCATCGTTGCTGAGCAACAGATGCGCATCATAAATGAAGAGTCTGCCCGCCTATTCCTGAGAGACTTGCAAAATGAGGTTTCAAAACAAACTAGGTTTTGGTTTAAAGTTTGAAACTGGCAACAGTTTGACCTCGGTTATTAGCAAGGTCACCGTCTGAGAGTATATTCACTATGAGGCATTATAATTAGGGTTAATCGTCTGTAATTTATTTCATAAGGAAGAAATCAGCAGCGGCAGCATGCAAAAGTATGAACAACTTTTAAATAAATCCCAGTATATTGCAATGTATTATAACATATATAATGCGTTATATTATTTTGTACCACGTTATATTAAAATGTATTATATGGAATTATATTTTGTTATATTACATAACATTCTCTTGTTATATACTATATGAAACTGTACGATCATACCTCACCTTGCTTTACTTGTCATATAATATCAAGATATATTATATAATACCATATATTAAATTACATTACATTAAATAAATAACAGTATAATATATTATATTAAATCATTTTATAATCATAATACAATGTATCACACTATATTACATACTAAATTATTATGTATTATTTGCATATTTATTGTCCACTAACCCAATTCTTATTGTCTGAGATCCCTAAAATATATCAAATATTTGAATACCAGATATTTGAATATCAAATAAGTAACATATTTTGCAACTAATTTTAGAATTTTATAATAAAACATAATAAATAATATTGTCAAATACGACCAAAACCATAATTTAATAATGGAAATGATACATTAAAAAGTTGAAAAAGAATAGTTCAATAAGGCAGTGAAGCAATAATGCAATGATTCAACGATCCAAAAGCGTATCTAATGCAAATTGTGCATTTATACATTGTAAAAGTATTTCTATAGTGCAGTAGTACATGTTGTAACGTTGAAATAATACATTAGCAAACTAATACACTGATGCGTTGGTGCAATGATGCAACAATGATGCAATAATGATGCAATAATAATGCAATAATGATGAAATCAGTAGACAATGAAATAATGCAAAAAGGGTTGCTTGATAGTTAGAAACATAGTATTACCTGTATAAAGGTTTAATTTGCAATCAATGTTTGCATAGGAACTTCAGATTTTCATGTGAACCTTGGGATAGAACTTCCTTAAGTAAACAGATTAATCTTAAGTATACCAAGGATAAAACAAACCGATAAATCTATGCTTGTTTTATTAATATTTTTATAATTTTAACGAGAAACAAGTCAATGTAACAATTTGAGCAAAAACAGCTAATTAGCCACTTAGTTTAATACACTTTACATACAAAGTGTTCAAAGATTTAAGGCAAACATGGGGTGTATTGTACTGTATTGTATTGCATTGCATTGTTTTGCATTGAATTGTATTGAGTTGCATCATATTGTATTGTATAGTTTTGTATTGTAGTCACAATACAATTCAGATGTATTATAATACAGCCACAATACAATATGGTCGTATTGTAATGTATTCGCATTACAATATAGTCGTATTGCAATATAGTCGCAATACAATTTAGATGTATTATAATACAGCCACAATACAATATGGTCGTATTGTAATGTATTCGCATTACAATATAGTCGTATTGCAATGTAGTCGCAATAAAATATAGTCGTATTGTAAAGTATTCGCAATACAATATACTCGTATTGTATTGCAACTAGAGATCAAATAACAATGTGATAATATAAACATTAGATAAAGGTTTTAGCAGTATACATAAGATAATTGCAATATAAAGTTCTGTGCTCACCTGCAATTAGTAATATTAGTTTAACATTGTTAAAATTGAAACGTTAACCCACATGCTCCATGCAAACTTTAAAACATAATATTACTAAAACCAATATTTTTTATAGCTCTTTTGCTGCTAATATTATTATCACATAAAATTTTTAGTTTTTTTGTGCACCTGGGAGAATAATAATGGTTAGAAAAACTTGATTATTCTGAAAAAATTGGCCTCAATTTTTTTTAGATTTTTTGCCACACTTAGCTTTTTTTCAGAACTTTTGCAGATTTGCATAACTTAATTATTTTGCAACATATTCACAAAGAAACAATAAAAAAATAACAAAATTAGACGAGCACTAGACGAGTATTTTAATCTTTGAAACTCTGCTATTTCAACAACTGACATTGCTGAACAAAATCCAGTTTTCCTTTCTCTTTGTCACTTTAGCTTTCAATTTTTCTCAAAATTCACTTTCTCTTTCAAAGTTTACTTTCTCTTTCAAAATTCACTTTCTCTTTCAAAGTTTGCTTTCTCTTTCAAAATTCACTTTCTCTTTCAAAGTTTATTTTTTCTTTCAATCTTCAATTTCTCTTTAAATGTTTATTCTGTGTTTTAACGTTTACAAATTGTTTACAAGTTGTCACTTTCCTTATATATAGCCAATTTTGCTTTAAGCTTCCAACCCTTTTGGTGTTTGATTGATCTCGCCATGTTCACTTTCTCTTTCAACGCTTACTTTCTTTTTTACTCTCTATTTTGTTTTGTCACAAGCCTTTCAGTGACACTCTTTTTCTCAATAACCATTTTTTTCATTAAGCTAACCATTTTTTAGTGGTTGACATTTTTCTCAATGTTTACTTTCTCTTTTAATGTTTACTTTCTCTTTTAGGGTTTGCTTAGTAATTGTTTCTTTAATATTACCTGCGGCCTGCAGGTGGAACTTACCGACTTTATTCCAAGATTAGTTATAACTTTTGCCAAATTTAGCTTGAAAAAATGCCAACCCAAAGAACGAAAGCTAAATGAATAAAGCTGTAACTTGTAGAAAAGTGAACGATCATAAAGCCAAAAGGATAACCTATTCAAAATTTAAAGAAAGGCTGTAAATATTATACAGATAAAAAACTCACCTAACAGGTTATAAATTTACATATGCTAAAAGCCTTCTGTAATTTTGGAGGCAGAAATAGAAAGCCAAGAACAAATAAAACCTCACCACAGATTGATAAAAAATAATTTATCATTTATCATAGCGATGAACTATGTTTCTTAAATTTTTAGGGTATGTTTAGAATGGTCTATAGTGGAGTCTCTAAATTATTTTTGTAGGTTTTATTGTTATATACTGCCTATGCAAAAAATTAAAATGACGTGTTGTGCCAGGTTGATATCAAGTATAGCTGAAGCACACTAGCCTGAGTTTTGGGAAAGTTGAAGGAGCAATTTAAGGGTGGATGCCCTTTGTCTCACTACTAGTGGCCTTTTTTAAACCAGAATTTCTTGGTTTAAAAAAAGCCTGGTTTTCCTGGCTTCCCTAGAGTTCCTCAATATTACACCTTCAGTCAACAACTGCTCTCGCAGTAAAAGCCTCTTTTGTACCCTCAAACTAGTGGAGAAATTTTCAAAGTTTTAAATGTTTTTCTAGCAACATTCTCCTTTGTTAATCTTAAATTGTGAGTAGCAGCGATTTTCATAGATTTACCATTTTCAAACATATTAACTCTTATTGCTTAGAGAGATATCACCACTGTTGGAGGCAGGAAGGGTGCCAGCTGAAGCCATCCTCAACAAATAGCACAAAAAATTTTTCTAATAGTAAAATAGGCTCTCTCAAAAAATTATGCGGTTTAAGAAGGCAGGTGCTAGCAGGTGGCTGCCAAAAACTTGTACTTTATAAAGATTTTACTGATTTCTTATTATTGAAAGACCATAATATATTAAAAAGTCATTACAATAAATAAATAAAACAAATAAATAAAAAATAATAAAAATAAAATAAATAAAGTTAAATAATTCTGTCAATTTTTTTCTCAGAATATACAAAGTTAAGGAAACTAAAAGTTATTTTAGTTTGTCTTTTTAATGAATTATTGCAAACAATTTTAGTCAAAGCAAATTAGAAGAAGTTTTGTTTTGAATTTATATATTTTACTAATATTATGAAGTGCTGATAGAAAGTTGTGTTAATAAATTTGATCAGTGTCTATGAGATGGCAAAGTGTTTGTAAAAACACTTTTTGATTGATGCACATTTAACTCTTGAATAAGAATTTTCTTTTCAAAACCAAATTTAGTATTTGTAAAAATATCCTATAAAAAGCATCCCACCTCAAATCATCTCAAAGTCAAACAACAAAAATTTTTATCCTAGAATTGCAAGATAACAAACCTTATCTTAAACGTGAGTCGGGCCAATGGTTGCTAAACTATCAACTTCTATGCAAATGGGGAGAGTGAATTGGACACCCTTACGGTATCAAAACAACATCTGTATAAGCAATGGACTATATTAGTGATGCAACGTGGCAGCATCTACAGAGTGAAGATAAACAAACCTACGGTATCTACAGCCAGTCGCTGAAACAGGATAGAAAGGCCAGCATGTCGACTTGGTCTTGTTTGCTAGATACCACGTCCTTCCTGTCAAGAAAGTGAATCTAGTCCAGCAAAAACCAGAATTCACTTCAACGTTTGCAAGAGGCTTTATGGTACACAGTCATAGACAGTCTTATGGTCACCTCAACCAACTAGAAGAGAGGGAGTGAATATTTGTTTTAAGTGTTTTTATATGTTACCAAATATTGTTTGTTATTGTAACAGAATCAACGTTTCTATTATTTTGAATATGAAAAATACATAATTATTTCTTTTAGAGCATTGTCTGATTAAAATGATTTTCAATAGAGTAGTCATTTAAAAATAAGTACAAAAAATATAAGGTTTTTTATTCTGAGCATTTTTTATAACACAAAAGATAGATTCAATTGCACATTGTGTTGCAAATTGCACAACAAAGTGTTATTTGAAAATGACGCCAATAAAAATATTCAGCTAATAATATTAATGATTTTAATACAAATTTATTTCTATTAATACAATTATTGCATTTCCAAAACTATTTTATGTTCACACCATATACTTTACGTATTCTAATTATTAGAAGAAAGATTTGTTCTACCACCATGTAAAGACTTCCTGCGTAAATTCTATAAATCTTTTGTGTTATTCCAGACAAGCGAATAATAAAACGCATGCCCGTGGAAAAAATAGTCCAGAAACTGTGACAAAGCTGCCAGAGGCAGCGACCAAAGCTCTGAAGCTGGTTTATGAAAGGGAAACGCTTCTCTAAAAACAATCTATGACGGGAAATAATTACCAGCAAAAATGGCCTTCGAGCAATTTTAGATGAAAAAGGGCTCAGGATCGTTACAATCTCTTAGCAGGCACGCTGAGAATGTTTTCAAAGCCTACTTGTGGTTTATTCTGAAAGATGGAGGTAATTAAACACTGAAGCCTAAGGCAGCGGTCACTAACTAGTATACTGACCTAAAAAGGGAGCTCAGTGATTGGTTGGAACTATCAATACAACTATTTGTTTTGATTAAATGTTCAAGGGAGCAGTCGGGGCCTAATGGTTTAGCATGCTCAACTTGGGACCAACAGGTGGGGGTTCAGTTCCCTAAAAACCACCAATGGTCACAAAAATGACATCCAACCTTCAATAGCTCTCTGCAGCTGGGTGTATGTCCATACACCATAGGTTTTCTTACCGGTAAACTCAGACATGTTCAAACTGGATCAAAAAGTCAATTTTTGTACAACAATGCTCTTCAGAAGACACTCACCGCCTCTGCTGGCCGTTCGCTAAGCAGACCTCATACCCAATCTTCTAGGAGTTGCTCACACATACCTTCTTCCACATTTTATTCTTCTTAAGATAAACTTCCGGTGGTGACAGGAACGACATCCAAACTTAAATTGCTATCTGCATTCAGTAAGCCAAGCAGACATCATGCTTATTCTTCAAAAGATTGTTTTTATTAATGGTGAATAAACCAAAGCAAAGAGACTTCAAAACTTTAGAAAATTTAATTTTCTTTTATTTTGTGGAACTAAGTTGAATTTAGAAACTTGAAAGGTTAAAAAAAATTTTGATGGGACTGAGATAACTGGGATAACATAGACAGGCAGGAAGGATACATAAAAAATAATACAATTTTTGCTCATTTTTCTCAAGGTTTTCTGCTTGAAACTTTGATAGTTTTCAATATATTTTTTTTGTTTTGACTGTTAATAACACTCTTTAAAATTTCGAAAATTGTCTCAAAAATTTATGGTACATTAACTTTGGGCTAAGCACGATTTTGAGGCTGTAAATGTTGTCATTACAACCATAGTGATTATCCATATGCAAAGATTTGGTTTGCTGAAGCCAAGTTAAACAAGCCAATCACAGAGGACTACATGGATTATCACAGAAATAACTGGTGTTATTTTTAGCACACAGAAGTCTCTTGAAATCATAACATGTTCTCTTTTGATGTCAAAAAGACAAAAACTTCATAGGCTTGTGAGAATTGTGCCAAGGCCCATTTGTGGTAATTGCGTCTGCTTGGGATAATTGGTTCAAAGATAAAAGTGGATCATCTTCTCATCAATAAAATTCTTGACTCTGCATTGGTGAAAACTCTGTGTAAATTTAAATCAAAGATTCGGATTTTTTATATCATAACCAAGATTTATTCCCTCTCTGCTGTATGACACTTTGTTTTGAACCAGATTTATCCTGGAACTAAACATACTGTCAACATCTGTGAATGGTATTTGGGACAGGAGTAATTGAGACTGGATGCCCTTCCTAACACCACCAATACTCCCTCTGTGATTTGAACCTCTGACCTACTGGTTACATGCCAGCGCACTAACCACTAAACCCACTAACTATGCCCCTGCTTTAGTCATCAGTGTACTGAAGTTGTTAAACTTGTAAAATTTCTAGTTTTTTTGTTTAGCCAAGTCTTAAAAATAACCAAAGACGTTTCTGCTACCTGTCCCGATGAAAGCTAAAGATTAAATATAATGACTATATTAAAGAATTAGGCCAGTAACTTCGCTTCTGTTTTAAACTTAAATTTACTTTTTTTGCAAATGAGTACATTTCCTGATCATTACTGCCAATTTATATCACTCACTCTAACTAGTTTGTCAGTTTTACTGGTTACTAGGTGAATGCTCAGCGTAAAACGGGAAATAAAAAAGTTTTGGCACAGAAAAAATTTGTTTAATTAATATATACGACATACACCCTTCCAAAATTTAAATAAGCAAGTTTTTTTATTTCTGTTTGTGCAATAAATTTAATTAAGTTCATGCTATATATACATGTATTTATATCATTTTGGGGAAGTCTGGGCACATGTTTTGCTTTTAGTAAATTTTGCATTTAGTAAATTAGTTCAAGTGTGCTAGCTGAAGCTTGAAGAGTAGGAATCTTTACTAATCACCATTCAAGGTTGGCAGGTGTAATAAATACGTGCAGAATTATTTCATAGTTATTTCGCTCTGCCTGATGAACTGCGTAGGGTTGTGAGTGGGCCCTCTTTTTAGACGTGCACTCAAGCTGTACCTGTTGAGTGATGACGAGATAGTTTATGGCTGCTCGCTGTTAACTTCGTGGCCCAGGGCTTTGACTAGCAATGCTACTGCACAGCTTGGGCCTCACCATTATTTCTTTTGTTGTTTTTCTGTTTTCATATCTTTTGATAAAATAAAACGAAAAAAAACATAGTATCTTGATAAGGCCTTGTGGTGTAGCGGATAGCTTGCCTGTCTGCGAAATCGGGGTTTTTGAGTTCAAATACAGTGCGAGAAAGGTTTTGATTTGTAGATTTTAATTGCTATAACCAGACACTCACATAACAGTTGATAGAAAAACAAACAAAATACTTTAATTATACAGACACCGTACTACTTACGTACATTTGAGTTTATGAACAATGGTAGATAGAAACAGTTATGTGCGCGTGTCAAAAGTTATTCATAAAGAAACCGATAGATACGATGTTCGTACAGAGGTGTCGTAAGTTAGATTTTGTATTGCATCCATTTAATGTATTTGCATCCATTATTCAATACAGTTGGTGCAAAGCGAATGACTCCGCCTGTACGATTTACAAACAGAAAGACCATATCATGGAGCTTGTAAAAGGGGTAGCGCTGATGCAATCCATGATCATTCGCAAGAAAAGAGGGAAAATGTTGAAAGAGATAGAAAAACTTATCTGAGGAATTGTTTTTTAGAGGCAGTACAAACTAAGATAGGTTCTTTATAAAAACCTTAAATGTACTTATATAGTCCTTAAACACATTCCGTACAAAATAACAAACTGAGACAACTTACTAACAAATTCGCTTAAGTTGGGGAGCATCAGTGTAGTTTCGTACCCTTATGTGCTGTGCGAGAATGTCAGGAGTACCAATAAAGCATAGAGAGTAAGTATGTCCACAGTTATACTGCCATGGGACAAGGTGACTGATTGGTGCAAGTGATAGAGTGTTGGTCACTCAGGCAAACAATTGTGGGTTCAAATCCTGTTGAAAGCAATCTTTTACCTCAAACTTTCACTCGGATTTGACAGATGGATAAACACAGTTTCTATTATAGCTAAAATTAGCACACGCTAGCTCAAATGTGATTGGATCCATAAATGTGAAATCGGAATAAATTGACCAATCAAATGAAATCAAATGGAAATTATGAAAGGTTTCGTTACAGAAGCTGAACTATAGAGCTAGTTTTCGAAACATTTTAGTTAGCTGAAAGTAAAAAATTTTTAAAATTGGATGCCTGATCACAGTTTTTGGTAACACGCGCTAATTGCTGGTTAGCACAAAAAGTTAAGTTTCTAAGTCTTTGACTTGCCTTTAATTAGGAGTCCACAAATAGATCTTATGCAGGCCCATAAATGAGTAAATTTTAAATGATAAATAAACAAAAAATATTTGCCTTGGTTTGTTTTGTTGTAAAAACATACCTATGATATTTCTGCTAATTATTTAATTTAGTAAGAATCTTGACTTTTAACTGTTATTAAAAATAGGAACTGTGTAAACATTTTGATAAAGTTACCTTACAATCAGCAAGCTCACCACTCAGTAAATGTTGCTCAATTTAATAAGTGTTTATTTTACTTCAATTCAAGGTTTTAAGATTTTTCATGGTTTGTGTCCTCATTTTTACATGACAGTTACAGGTTCTTAACTCATTTCAACTTACGTGATATGAAAGAATTGCATGGAACCACTAACAATTATTTTGACAATGTCATTGCCAGTTGCTTCAACAACATTCCACCAAATATCCGTTCTCTTAGCAGAGAAATGCATTTTAAACACTATTTGTCAGACTACTTAGTCAATTTAAAAAAAAACTGTCGCTTTTTTTGTTATTTTGTTTTACTATTGCTGTATGGCCTAATTTAAAAAACCTTTCTATTTGTGAAATGAAATTATTGCCAATAAAGTGCTATATACATATAGTAAATAAGGGCAGTATTTCACTCCCGTTAAAAAGCTTTGTGTGATCAACTTCTCAAAGATTGGGTATGATGTCTGCTTAGCGTAATACAGAGGCTGTGCAAGTTTTTAAAGGACATTGTTGTACAAACAATGGCTCCGTGATCTTATCTGTACATGTCTGTTCAGGGGAACAGTAAATTGACAAGTAGAGAACCCACTCGCCCATTCTACCCATCCAAGCTTCCCATTCACATAAAGCATTATAAAGTTGGTTGTCATTATTGTCACAACTGGTGGCCTTTTCTGGGCATTGAAACAAACCTACCATTTGCGGGTCGGGTGTTCTAGACCGTTAGGGTTTTGTAACAACTGAAACTCAAACTAGCTTCCTGCTGCAATCAATATAGCATTAACTTTTTATGAATATATGGAAGGTGGTAACCTTGACAGAGCATATTGTACTGGGCTTTATATATTTTTCATAATGGTCACTCTCTAACTATGCTTTCTAGTAATACCTCTTTCTGGATTATTTATCTTGTCTTTGATATATGCTGTTATATATACAGTGAAACTTGGATAACTCAAACTTCACAGAACCGGGTGAAAGTGTTCGAATTATAAGAGTGTTCAAGTTATCAGAGCAGTGTACCAAGTGCATGTATTTATCAGTAGATACATGTACATATACAAACTATATATAAATCAAAAGCATATATTGCTTGTTGCAAGTTACAGGGCCTCACATGTGAAGTTTTAAAATTATTTATCAAAATATATAGATATTTGTCTATCACTTGAGATCTGTTTGTTGCTTTAAGTGAGTGACTGCCTGGACGTCCTCAGGTTAAAATTGAAAAAACTTGATTGCGGTTAAAACGCTAAAAAAAGACATATTTTTCTCTTGAGCGTTTTAACCGAGATCAATTTTGTGGATTTTACTTTAAGTTTATCCAAAGGCTACCTCCATTTTCCTTCCTTATCAAGGGCCATCGCAAAGCAGATTTTTGGTAAAATTTGACGTTTGCTAACCTTTAAAAGAGTCGTTAACAAAAATATTTTGCTGCTGGTGCCTGACGACGCCTAAAAGCTACTAAAAGTTGTTTTAAGTTTTGTGCTTAAGTTAATGATGCTGAGGTCGAGTTATCTAAAGCAATTTATCATTGCGGGGGTACGGACCAAACAAATTCGTTCGAGCTAACCATGTGTTCGAGCAATTCGAGGGCGAGCTATCCGAGTTTGACTGTAAATATATTTATTTATATATATAAAATATACATAATATATATTATGATAATATATGATATATAAATATATAATATATATATTTATATATATAAATATATATTATATATAAATATGTAATATTTATTTATAGATAATTATATATTATAAATATATTATATATAATACATGTTTATTTATATTTATCTTGTCTTTGATAAGATATAGGGCCTACAGCTTGTAGAAAAAAACTATAGATTTCTCTGCTGTATCTAAAATATGTCCTTGCGTCCGTCTGTCTGAAGTCACAATTATATGTTGAAAAAAAATTGCATCACACAGTATTTGAACTCAGACTTCACACCTGGCCAGCAGGCACACTACCATTTGCACCACTCGGTAATTTTTTTATCCCACATGACAATCTCTCACGGCGCATAGACCATCAGCTTACTAGTACGGTATATTGTAATGTTTGATGGGCTATTATCAGCTATCACCTTTACATGATGACAATGTTTAAAATTTGTGGCAAATTTTTGACAAGCTTCTTTTCAAAGTTCAGGTATAGAATGATGAAGCAATTTTTTATACTGAGTCTTACGGCTACAGAAAACCACTCATAAAATCAACTGTTTGTGATATTTAATTGATATACTTTCCGCTGAGTACTGAGAGGCACTCTTAAAAAACCTTTTTCCAACCTTTCTTTGAAAGAGCATTTCTCCAACAGACTGCCAGCAGGGCAAGTGATGTGTTTAAGCTTTATCAGTTTGCTATTATCAATAATTAATTCAACAAGTATTGTTTCTTGTGGCTAAACAGAAACAGAAACAGAAACTACTACATTGGTCTCTTTACAATTTAAAGTTTCTCTTTACAACTTACTTTTACTTTCACTTTAACTTATAGACGTTGTAATAGCACTTTTACTTGATGTTGCTTCATTTTAATCGCGATCAATCTTTAATCTTTATTTTTTTAATCTTTCAATTTATAATCTTTAATAGATTTTAATCTTGAAACATCTTAGCAATACTATCACCTTGAACACTGAAAAAAGTTGCAAATGATAGGAAAAATACCGATAATTTATGAAAAATCTACAAAATTCTATAAGTTTATTTTTATTTATAAGTAAATATTTCAATGATTAAATCAAAAAAAATCAATAATAAAGATCAATAATTAAAAATAGATACAGATTTTATTGTAGTTTAATAGAATAATTGTAATATTTGATTGAATATGTATAAAAGATCTTCAATTGCCTTTGTTTGATCACAAAAAGTCTGGAATTAAAAATAAATATAAATAAATAAAATGAATCTCGAAATAAAAATTAATATTATAAATATCATATTAAGTATAAGATATAATATTATATTAGTAAAACTTATATTATAATTCGAAATAGTGTAAACTATTAAAACAATATAAAGTGATAAATTAATTTAGTTCTAACAAACTACCGCGATGTAGAGTAGATAATTCTACTTGTTTCTGCCCCTAATTCCTCTTTGAGACCAGATCACTTTTGGCTTTTTTCAAAGATGAACTTACACAAACTTTAAATAGATTTTATCAGAAAGTATCGGCATTTTTCTAATCTTTGCGATTTTTTTTATGTTTGAGGTGATCTGACTACCAAGATGTTTCAAGATTAAAATTGAGAATTTTTTAAGTCAAAAAAGTGTGAATGTGTGATTATGATTGATGTCTACTGTAACAGTTGCAGCGAAACCGAAGGAATAGAGACGCGTTACGCTGAAATTTGAATACAATAACAGATATCAACTATAGCAACAATAGCAACTAGTGACTTCATTTTGTATGTATTTTTTCCCAGCGTTTCAACTGCCATGAAGTCTTGCAAATTTTAATTTTGACACATCCTGGCAGTAAGATCACCTCAAACATCAAAAAGAATCAAAAACTAAGAAAAGTAACAATGTCTTTGGTTAAAATCTACTATAATTTTGTGCAAGTTGAACTTTAATGGTGGCTATCAAACAGCCTTACTTCTTATTTATGAGCCTTCTACATCTCACATCTTTCTCTGTATTTAATTATTGCTGTTTATACTTATCTGATAAGATTATCAGCGGATTATACCACAGTAATCTCTCACCTTCCTGGTGAGAGATTACTGTGGCAGATTAATGAGATTTCCTGGGTTAGCTCTCTCCGTGACAAGTGAAAATCCGCTCAATAGAAACTAACAGACTCACACCTAATATAGTCACCATTTCATTAATCATAATCATTTTTTTAGGTTCAGAGACAATATTGAGAGTCATGGGTGTTTAAGAAACAAGATGAAAGGTGTCACAAGGGCTTGTTACTTTCGCACTTCACAAAACATATCAGAAAAAACAGCGTCGCGGATCACTATCTTTGTGTTATGTTTTGTGAAGTTTTGTGATGCTGAATGAGCATTGTGGTTGATAAACTCTTCATCTTGTTCTTCAACAAACCTCACCAAACACCCACAGCCCTCGACAAACACCCACAACCCTCAAAAGACACCCGCAACTCCCGACAAACACCCACAACCCTCAACAAACACCCACAACTCTTAACAAACACCCACAACCCTCGACAAACTCCCGCAACCCTCGACAAACTCCCGCAATCATCGACAAACACCCGCAACCCTCAAAAAGCACCCACAACCTTCCAAATCAATCAATAAATCTAACAAACAAAAGAATGCTTACTATAAATGAAAAAGTTGCTTTATTACTCTATTAGATACGGTCACATAAGTTTCTATTTCAGAGATTTGTATTTCTCCCGACAGCTGCACTATGATGCTCCCGGAGGCTGGACTATGCCAGAGATGCACGTATTTTGTGTATTATACTCTCTTCATGGGTTACTTTTATTCATTTTTCGTAACTTTTAATTTTCTAATGAATGTATTTTTACACTGTTATGTACTACATCAGCGAAAGGTGACCCCAGAAGTAGAGAACTGTGGAGATGAGATGTCTATAGTTCAGTGAATTACTGAACTATAGACATCTCTTCATCATCGCTGCTGCTGTTATTCAATATTACCACAACGTGCTGCCAATTCCGAGCAGCAACGGCTGCTATTACAATGATGCCTGCCATGTGATCTCACCAATGATATAAAACCACCGCAGGATAGGCGACGGCTACCATATGGGCGGGTTTAATGATCGAGCTCTGTTGGTATTGTGCTAGCCTGGGTTTTGAGGCTAACACAGATCTCGCGGAGCGGTCGCGTTGCTTTGTTAGGTTTTTGGGTATAGGCTTTTATTGCAGATATGCGTCGATCGCGAATAACAAACCTTGAATCAGCAAACCTTAAACTTCTACAATGTAGGGGTAATTATACCTAACCAAAAAATGGATTAATGAAAAATAAAACATTTCAAATTACCTATTTTTACCAATTTTGCAATTGATAGAGCTCGTAATATATGCTTAAAGTTAAATATAATTTACCCAAAATCACTTGAACAACGCCCCTTTTTCATTTTATATTTTCATTTTTTCATTTTTGTGTTGTTTTATATCATTGATCTCACCGGACTTTAGTATGAGAGAGATTTGTGTATTTTATGTATTCTTTTTTTGAGTTTTATTTTGATTAGTTTTTGGTTCTGAAGCCACGAGGTATTACTGTATTTTTAGAGTGTTTAACCAATTAAATGAACTATAATGTATTCTCATGGAAATACCTAATTCTACATATGAAGGGTTTCACATATGAATGAGTCTCAAGCAAATCAATTTTATACATGTATTTATTGTCAGTTTCTAATCCGTTCTCCAGGTGGTTGTTAGCCAGCGACTATCAACTAATTAAGATTTCAAAGTAAGTTGGCTCTTCTTCCCTTCATAAATCTTTTTAATCCTTCCCTGTGGCCATCAAACATTCAAAGCTAGCACTGTACGGGCTAAAGACAAACATCCTACGCAACGATTACAGAACAAGACCTCCTGATTGGCTGGCAAGATTACGACAAGCCGCATAAAGTGCAAGAATGAAAGCTCCGCCCCTTTGCACATGCTTCAGCTCTAGGAAGTGCAACTTAACCAGGCAATAATACTGGTGTCACCTATCACCATAAAGGTCGTGCTGTCTGCCGAGGAGATACACTCTGACAAGGGTTGCAGAAGGATGGATATGCAAGCTTGGAAAGCGATCTTAAAAAATGCTAATTTATACGGAGTTTCGCATAACAGCGTTTATGACGAAATCGCTAGCCGGTACGACTTTGCGAAGAAAATGGAACAATCTTTTCTTCCAACTGCTGTCTCGCACTCCGATGAGGAAGCACCAGCATCACCTTTAGATCTTTCTAGAAAAACACACTCTACGCCGTCTTCACCTGAAAGCATATCATTTCAACGTCCGAGTTTTCCGTCTCAAGAATTCTCTGAAAGCGATGACTCACCTCTTGATTTACGTATTACCCAAAATTCATCTAAGACTGTTTCACTCAAAAATACAGAAACAGAAGAAACTTCAAGAATTGAAAGAAATGCCCAACTTTATCAATCTCAGCACGTATATTGCTCACAAATGGGTAAGTTAGTTTTTGTTGATAAATCCTTGTGTATCTTTTTGAAACTCCATGACATGGTAACTTTTGCACTACTTTTATTGGTTACTAATAAATCTAGTGGCTATCTTGTTGTTTAAATACATGAAAGTAATAGCCATAGAACATTCAAATATCCAGCCTGCTTCTGAATACAGCAATTGTTGACTATAGCTTTGATCTGGGTTTATCAACTCAAAAAACTTGTTAACAGAAACATTGGTTTTTTATCAAAAAAACCAGAATGCTTTGGAATACTTGCTAAATAAAACTATAAAACCTATATCTATAGATGCTAACCTGTAGCGTAGCTAAATTTTGATGACTTTGGTGTGATTTTCGGAGAGTTTTGATGGTATCGGCGGCATCCTGGCATTAAAATGATGCCTCATATTAGCTATTGTATTGCAGAGATAGAGCAACGTCACACAGAAAGCCTCACAGAGCCATCAGCTCCTACAGATATGTAAGTGGTTAAAGATTGTTTTAAAAACTAATATCTATTGGATAACAAGGCCTTTGATGTAATACTTCTTATCTGTATGGATGCTGAACTTGAGACATACACAAAATAATTGATACAAATTTTGGAAAACAAGCTTCAAGGAAAATCTAACTTCGACTGTTACAAAACGAAGAATTTCAAGTCAGTTGCCATAAATATAGTGAATAAGAAATAACCATAAAAATCTTGTGTATAAAAAAAATAAAAAACCGATGTTGTTTTGCGCTCGCATAGACCAAGTCAACAAGTACATGTTGGTCATAGTCAATCGCTACCCTCAGGCTATGCGTCGGCCACGCTCACAGGCTTGGAAGCATGCATCGAGTACATGCATTCGTGAATCAAGCGAAACTCGGTCAAGCATGGGCCAGAGCAGACGAGTCATTGTGTTGATCAATAGCAGTCCTGCATGTTTTTGTGTCGCTCTTACGTAGAAACTGACCACTGCAATTCCTGGGTGACAACGAGTATGGTGCCAGACTGCTCAATTGTCCGAGATGAATAGGAGAGTTGTTTGTTAAATCAACCATCAAAAGCGCATGAGCGACCGTGGGCGAACGGAGTACAGTTAATCAATGCGGAGTATTGTAAACACGGAGGGCATGCTCGTTGGAACAAAAGGGCTCATTCAATAAAGGAATGAAGTTTTTTTGACCTTAGTTAAATAGTGTTATATAAATATTGATGTTTAAAAACATTAAATACTTGCGAGTATACATTCTTTGCAAGTATTTGCAAGTAAGGATAAATTAAGCAGAAGCTTGGATAAATGTTCGTAAAATATATATTTATATATATTATATAAACTTATTATATAAACATCAATTATATATTACTTTTATATATTACTTTGTTGGCAATAATTTCATATTAAAAAAATTTTTTTTTTCTCAAAACTTAAGAATCATAAAACAAAAAGAAAAAAGAAAAAAAGGAAACCATAAAAATAAAAGCTAGTGAAAAGAGAAAATAAAGGAAAAAAGTTTTATTTGCCCTTAGTAATGGCATATAAAAATTGATGTTTAAAAATTGAAAAAATGTAACAAATCTGCTGGTGTGTCACAATAATGAAAATAATCTTTACTATAATAAGAATTGTGTCCATCCGTCTGTGTGTCCGAAGTAAACAGAAATCCAGCCGAGAATCCCAGCCAGGCACACCATCATCTGCTCGATTTAACCACCTTGCAGCATCATGGAATTATTGTACACATAGTTATTACAACTGCTGATCTTTTACAGCGCACAGGGCTGTCAAGGTGCTAGTGCTCATAAATGTTTCAATCCATGAGCAATCTAAAACATGTACTTGCAAACAGTTTCTGTTACTTTGACATACGACTGACTTGATGTTCAAATCAAAATATTGAACGCACCACAGATGTTATAAACTTGCTGGTGTATTGAATTTGTGCATGAAGCTTGCGCATCCATTATGACAAAAATGTTTCTTAGAAATCTATAATCAACCAAACTAAGCTTTTCGCCATTCATTGCTTGACATCTGTTTGACAGGTTTATGCAAGTTAAAAAATTATAAGTTACAGTCAAACCCTTAACTATTAAACTACCTTTTAATTGGCAACCTGTCTAGTCATTTAGCCATTCATTGCTTGACATCTGTTTGACAGGTTTATGCAGGTTTAAAAAATTATAAGATACAGTCAAACCCTTGAATATTAAACTACTTTTTGATCAGCAACCTGTCTAGTCATTTAGCCGTGCGTTGCTTCACATCTGTTTGACAGGTTTTTGCAGGTTGAAAAAGTATAAGATACAGTCAAACCCTTAAATATGAAACAATTTTGCAGATCTATATTTGTTTTAAACTTGTTATACATTGGTAAAAAGACTTATATCCTAATATTACTTAACTCCTTCAAGTCGCAGCCTGAAATCTTAAATACTATAAACATTCAATAAAATTATTTTAAATCTTAATTGAAAAAAGCTGTCTTAACTAAATAATTACTTATAAAAATACTTTTATTGTTAATTTGCTTCCAGCGTGTAAACATATACTGTAACATGTTAACTTATAACAAGTAAGAAACATAACATGCCAACCTATGATGTAATATGTTAACTTATAAAATGTTAATTTAAAATGTAACATGTTAAGTTATAACATAAATTATCCATTATAATCAGAAAATGTGAAACAACCAAAACTGGTTTCCTGTAATACAAGGTCTACTGCAATTGAACTTCAAAAATACATAAATAATTTATAGCTTTTATTAACAACAGTTTGGCATTTTAAACAGTTGAAAATATTTTTAAGTAATCTATTATGTAATTTACTGACAAAATAGAAATAAATTTTATTGCACTACGCTGACCCACATCAGAATTTTCAAAATTTTTTAGCGCTTTGTTAGCAACTTTACACGTTTTTTTAACAAGAGGTGAATTCGGGAAAAGCCACAATGCACAGAAATTATAGCAAGTACATGTAATATTTGTCACTGTGAGAAATCATAAAGTATAATCATCTGCATAATTCTTACATCAATGGCAAGTTGATTGAGTGGAGCAGTTATTAGAGTGTTGGGGCAACAAGCTGAATGGCTTGAGTTCAAATCTTATATAGTGCAATTTTTTTTCCGAGTTTTCACCAAAGATTTTGTTGGCATTTAATGCATCCCTTGTAAATGTTAGCAAATATGAATTAATTTTTTAAGAGATCCAAAATTCTGAACTTTAATAGCCTGATTTTTGTTAAGTATTTAAACAAAAACTACACCTTAAGGCAAAATCAGAAAGTTTATATAACAAGCAGTCAGCTACTTACAGCTGTAATTAGTTTGTTACGTAACCTTCCTGATTTATTACATGCAAATAAAATAATCATAAAAATTATTGTTATGACGTTTGCCCAATAAAATGATTTCTTTATTGCATATTTTATGTCTAGTCAACCTTTCAAAACATTAAAAATAGCAGACGCTTTCTCAATGAGAACGAATATTATTTAAACCAACTTTCATAGTACAAAAAAATTACGCTTTATAAAATTTAACTCTCTCTCTTAGCCGTTTAAAATTATTTCAGTAGATTTTAGCTTTTTCGACAGTTTTTTTTAATCAATCAGAGATAGCATACTGCTGAGATTGTGAAATCGAGTGAACAATCTGGTCTTATCGATTTTAATAGACAAACAATGGCCTGGAAGTTGGATAAGTTCAAACATCAGTTTAAATAGATTTGTAAAAAATTTCTAGTCAATTAAAACTGCCGATTTTTAAAATGTAACTTTGTTGAAAACTTTGACAAAACCTGCCTGGTTAGTGTGCATGCAGCTAAGAAAACATGTTCCATTGAGCCACTGTTAAAAGAACTGTCATAGGTTCAAGACCAGCTAAAATACATATGTTTTTTAAAATTAGCTTAGTTAAAAAATGCAAGCTAGTCAGTATGGTGATAACTGTCACAATGATAAACTCTAATCTTTCACAAAATCGGATAATTAAAATTCCTTAACTAGACAGCAATAAGACAAAAATGCAAATCGCTTTATTTAGCTTTTTGACATCGGATAAATTAAATGATCCATACTCAATTTTATATAAGCCACAAAAATGATTCGTTTCATCATCAATCAATGGCTAACAAAAAAGCCGAGAATGTTTAGCGTTGTTCCTACATGGTTTGACTTCGATGCTGTTAGAAGCTAAAAACTTCATCCTTACTTAGTCAAACAGTTTACTCACTATACCTGGTGAGCTGGCACATTTGTTTGTTTCTGAATAAGGGCCTGATCCCACATAAGTTAGAAAAAAAATTAAAATATTTACAGCCTATATAGCAAGGGAAACACGCACGCCGTCTCAAATGGCCAAAAACTTTCGACTTGAACCTATTACTGTTATCTATGTACAAATTTACCTATCAGCCTACTGCAAGCCTTTTTACTAAAAATTTGCAATTTGGTTTCATGATAAGTATACAATTTTTTTAAAATTTCAAACACTATCTAAAACTTTTGTTATATATTTTATTTTTCCAACATGTTAACAAACAGTGCTCTACAAAATGTTCAATGTATCTATGCTTTGTGCATTGCTAAAGCTATGTGAAGCTACGATCGCTACGAACCTAAAACGATCCTCTACAATGTTCCTTACTCCTACAAAACTATTATTTTCACCACTATCAGAGTCAGTGCTGCTACTTTAATTATTTGTGTAATCACTAAAATCTAAATATGAATCGGCTATAATGTCATCAAAATCGTAATTCTCTGTTTTCTAACTCGGGCGGTACTTGTGAAAGCCATTATAACACTAAATAGTTCGAACGTCAGAAAGGAAAAATGCTTGTTTTTGAGTTGGAAATTTCCAAAGATTTAAAATTGCTTCACAAATTTAGGTTATTTTCATAGACAAATTTTTGGGTAATACTGACAATACCATAAAATCACTAAAGATCATTGGTTATGTTGTCAACGAATAATAAAATTAAGTTGCTACCCAATTGCTGGGAAATTCAAAAAATGCTCAGACGGCAGTCAACCATAGATTAGGCATGAATGCGCATACGGCAGAGAAAGGGTTAATACCATTACCCATTGGCTATTTTGATAAAGAATCAATGCTAGACTGTGCCAAATGTATGGAAGCATATTACTTTAACATATTTCTAAAATTTGAGCTATTCGCAAATGAACATTATTTACATGAATACCCGCTTTGTTATTGTGTGTCTATCTGGCAGTCCGTGTTTTCATATTTTTGCCCGATTTTATTCAAACTTCACCCACATATGCTGCGTGCCTTCCTCCAAGTCCCCAACTATAGTTGGTTTCTATACTCTACCTGGTTCATGAGAACCAGTCATGTAAACACCCATCTGAGTAGAAACTCAAAAATTCACCTTGGCATTCAGAACAATTACACTCAAAGAACGTGTTCATAGATTGTTTTTGCAAAAGCAGCAATTGGCGCTTAAAAAATACATGCCTACTGCAGACTATCTGGTTAAAAATGAAAGGAATGTAATATATTATAATGTTAGTTAATAATATTAAAAACCTCATAACATTGATCCAAAACTTTTCAAAATTGTCTGCTAGATATTTCTGAAGCCACCAACTAAGATTTAAACCACAGTTGACTTTTAAAAAATGAATTTTTGGCAAAGGGTAAAAATATAACACAACCTTCAACAAGTATTGCCATTGTTACGGCGATTTGCAGGTGGTATATCAAAAATAATACTTCAGAAAATTCTAACAACAGCTTGTCTTATTGTACCTTATTTTTGCGATGATCAAGTTTGGTCATTTTTTAACTGCTCTTGAATTATCCTGGTAGTTATATCACCTTAAACATAAAAAGCAATCACCAATAATAAAAAAATACTGACAATTCTTGATAAAATCTACCAATATTTTGTGCAATATTATCTTCTTTAAACAGTACATGGAGTTTAGCTCAATTCAAACAGAATAAATTCAGCAATCAAGCTAGCTAAGTTGGTCACCCGTTATCATGAACTGTGCTGGTCTAGTGGTCTGTTTTACTTATCTGTTAGACAGAAACTTGGGTTCAAATCCTCAAAAATACGACGCAACTTTGAGTTGTTAATTCAGTTATTTATGTGAATAGTATTATGCTGAAATATTAAAAGATATGTCACACATTCTGTGTAGACACGAAACTATTTTTTGCAGGAGTTTTAAATAGTTAATGCTCGCTGTAACCTTGGATCTAGCGACAGCGCAGGTGTCCTTTTCTACACGTCTATTGATTAAACTCGCCAAGAGAGAAAGGCCTCTGGGCATGCTTGTCTGCGAGTTGAACAGGGCAACAACCGTGTGCATGTCTCGACAAAATGCATGACTGATTTTTTACAAAGAATTGTATTCTCTAACCAGTATCTAATACATGCAAAATGGTTCGCTACTTTTTCTTTTGTCCTTTGCTTAAACGAAATTCCTTGTCCCAATACACATAGCTATGTATTCATTTTAACCGAGTGCTTTTGACGTGGCAACAGACGAATCAATTACGTGGTCAGTCGTTCGTAGAGGGAGTCAGCGAGGGAGCGATGGGTCAACTGGAGAGGTCAGGCTACCGGCGTGATAACTAACTTGAACGAGCTGACCCCAGAATTTATCAATTTATTCGCTGCCTTTGTTTTGAAACAGCAGCTGATTTTATACAACTATAGCTTGACCTGAAGCAATAGTTTGGAGGATAATTAAAGAAAAATATCTCTTAGCAAAAAAAAACTAAAATTCAACTTTGTTGAATCACACGAAAAGGCTGTGAATAACTCTGTATATTTTTTGCTTCTATTAGCTTTTTCCACTTATTATGGTGTCGCTCCGGCCCGGCTGGCGTGACGACCTCTGTTTCATTTGAGCCACTGACCTGCTGTTTGAGCTGATTAACAAAAAACCGCTATGTCTTACTATAGACACCAACACCTTATCAATTTACATTATAAAACAGAAATTTTTTCTTTTAATACTAAAATGTAATTCATTATTTTCTGACTGTGTTTTTGTCTCATGGTCAAATTTAATTTAAAGAGACCATGAGACAAAGATTATTTATTTGTAGATAAAGATTTTTCTACAAATTTTAGATTCGTAAACAAAAATTTTATTTGTAAAAACAAATAAAATAAAACAGATAAAACAAAGATTTTATTTGTAGATAAAGTTAATATATAGCACTGTAAACAACAAAGAACGTTATTTGATACTTTTTTGTAGTATTTTACTTTATTTTATTTTGCAATTTTTCTCTTTAAATTAGGCTTTGCGATACAAGACAATAGTGACAGATGTATATGAGACATATACGATATTGAGATATCGTGAAATGTTATAATGAAAGACTACCTTATGGTGTGTATATTTATGCGATCTAGAAAATGTGGACAAAAAATTACCTCTTTGATATTCCCGAAGATGTATTTTTGTTAAGAAGAAAACTTGAGTACCGGTTGGTATTAATTCAAATTTTATAATAGACTTTAGAATAATCATTATTACTGATATGATATTTACTAAGTAAATTTTTTTTTTAATACTAAAATGTAATTCACTATTTTCTGATATAGTTGATTTTCTGATATTATTACTGATAATTTCTAAGCATAATGCTTAGAAATTAGAATTTCTAAGCATTATGCTTAAAAATTCTAATTTTTCAGCGAAAACTATTTTTATATTATGAAATTCAAAATTCAATTGCTAGAATTCAATTCACTTTCAACTCAAATGAATCAATTTAATTGAAATTTAATTCAATTGAGCACAACAGAGTGACAGCCAAACGTTTGCTGCTGACTAAAGACAAATTTGCTGTCACTCTCCATGTTATGTCCTGATATCATCATAAAAAGTTCAATGACGTTACATGTGCTTCAGGCTATTATAGGCCTACACAAGTATTTATTTTCTTTCATAGATTGAAAAGAAATATTCTAAACTATAATCTATTAAAAGAGTAGGAGCCAGAAGTATCCTGAAGCAATATATGAATATCATATATTATTATATATATTATATTAATACTAATATTATTATATATATTATAAAATTAAAATATGAATATTAACTTTATTTACAATGCTGTTTGAAACAAATTTAATCAAAAAAAAATAAACAAAGGGATAAAAAATAGTAAAGAAAGTATGTATTGAAAGAAAAGCTCCATTTGCACAACCCTGTTCTACAATGTAAATTGGCAAGGTGTTTGTGTCTGGTATGTGTAGTGGCTTTTTGAGGAAGTAGGAATGTAATGGATGGTCAGGCAGATTGGAGATGCGATTTGAGTATTTTAAACAGCAAATACGTGTATTTCTCATCAATAAGGGCATTTGGAGGCTGACTATGACTATCCATGTCAGGTAGCATAACCCTCAAGCATAATCTTTAAAAGTGTTCTAAATGCTTTTGATTATCCAATAGACATACTATAGGCTACAATAAGTAAGTCTATTGAAATACTAATTGTATGGTAACTCTATGTGTGCACAACTCTAAATCTGTTTTATTTGCGCAAACATTAGAAACATAGTGCTATTCTTGAGCAAAGCAAATCAAAATGGTGATGAGTAGAAATTGGTCAGCCCAAATGTCAAGAACGAAAGAGGCCTCTGGTATTTTGGAGAACATAGCTTGGATGATTCAAGCTCTAGCATACTGCCTACTATGCTGCCTCTAGCATGCTTTAGCCTTAACCCTTCGAACCTGGGGCGTTCTCGTCAATACGTGCCAGTAACCCTTGGCAATTTTTCCAACAAATTAAAGTTTTTAAATTTTTATTAAATATATCTAAATGTGCGCGTTTCATATTTGGTATTACTGTATTATGAAATGATACAATGACACCAAATATCATTGTATCATTTCATAATACATTGATATTTGGTAAAACATTGGTAAAATAAAGTTGGGCAGCCTACAGCAAATGTCATCAAACAGAAAAAAACAGTATTTCACCCTTATTCGGGCTAAAACTATAAATGTTTGTACGATTTTAAAACTTGTAAAAACATTTACAGTAGAATCTTTTTTATCAAGCACATGTTCAGCCTCACTTCATGGCTCGAAATAAACTGAAAAATTATAGTTAGTATCATAAAACTCTTTATTTGCATCACAATAATTTATGACCTACCAACAAACGTGTTTTATCGATTTTTTCACGATATCGTTCTAATAAAATTTGTTATTATAACGAAGGAAGTAGGTAAAGATATTTGAAAACTGTGACAAATGGAATAGAAATTTCTGTCTAAAATTCTGTGCAAGAATTAGTTTGATTGGTTTACGCCGTTACTTAAAAACAGCTTTGGCAAACAAAGCCATGTGAATGCCGAAATTTCATCCGTCAGGGTTGCTGACACACACTTCACAATGCCGGAATACCAGCCGTTAGAGTTCAAAGAGTTAATGCATATGCTATATTTTGAAGGGTCAATGTCATACCAACCACTCCAACTTTGCGAGAATCAGAATTGCCTTCCCCTGTTAGCAAGTTGCAGTGCCACATCTGCTACAGCTCATTTGTGGACAAGAACGCCTATCACAGACACATGACATTGCACTCTACAAAACTATACAGCTGTTACGTAAGTCTTTGAGTTTCATACACAACATCATTGAATTAATTAATTTTGAAAGTGTACCTACAGAAAAGCTTTGTCTCATAGAGTTCTTGAGAACTGCATCCTAGACTTAGAAGCATAAATGTTAAACCTAGCCACGCACTCCAAAAACGTTGCATGAATCTCTAAAACTGCTGAGGGTTTTTTACATTGATCAAGTTTTGTCGATTGTAATCTTAAAACATCCTGGCAGTCAGATCACCTCAAACATCAAAATCAATTGCAAATCATAAAAAATACTGATACTTTCTAATAAAATCTAGTAAAGTTTAATGGATGTTGATTTTTAGGAAAGTAGCTTCTATGAGCGTGAGAACCCGTTGAAGATTTCAATTTTACGAGTAGTTCTTTGTTTACAACTGAACGTTTTAATTACCCCCTGCCTCTATAATATAATCTAGTGACTGTCACTAAGCCTTTTTATTATTGCTTATAACAAGCCAAGTGGATCGTATTTATTGGCTATTTTAATGAAAGCACCAGAATCTTTATGAAAAGCATTAAAGAGTTGGAATGTGTCGAGCTAATTCTGTAAGCAGGCGCTTCTCCAAATCAAAAATGGGTCTTTCTTAGAATTTGTCCGCTCAGCCGAGTGCAACCAACTGAGTGACATGAAGCGAGGCGTGTCACTTGCTTTGAATTAGCCGATGAATGTAGCAAGTTCTTCCAAGAAAAACGACTTATGTGAATCTCACAGCAATGTGTGAATCAAAATAAGCTACAACAGATTTCATAGAATTCATTTTCACTAACCACAAATGAAAGGTATCGAAGCGTGAAGCCAGTCTCATATTGTCAAATGTCTGCGAAATAGGGGACTATCAGCTGAGTAGGAGTTTGTGCACTTGAAGATCTATTTTATCATGTGACCCGCTTATACAAGATGTTCATTTGTTTGCCTCCGATGAAAAATGATTACTAGTTTAAATATTTTCCCATACTTTTGTTGTAAAACTGATTAATTAATCAAAGAGATGGATACATTACTCTGTTCTGCTTGAATACTTATACAATATTTTAGTAGATTCTATCAGAAAGTATCAGTATTTTTCTATCATTTGCGGTCGTTTTTGATATTTGAGGCGATCTGACTGCCAGGATGTTTTACAATTAAAATTGGCAAAGCTTGATTGCAGTTAAAACTCTCAGAAGAATATATATGCCGAAGTGATGTCACTAATTGCTAATGTAGCTATAGTTGATATCAGCTATTATGTTCCAGTTGCAGCATTATGTGTCTCTATGCTGTTGGTCTCTTTGTACAACTGTAGACATCATAATCTTACTTTCACTTGAATCTTAGCGTTTAGACCGCAATCAAGTTTTATATCTTACCTTTTATAGTTTTATATACATTTTCTTAGCCTTTGTTATGCATTTCTACAAACACCTCCATGTAATTTTAACTTTGATTTCTATTTAAGCACAGTCCCTAATCTAAACATAGAATCTATGACCGAGTAAATGCATTTATTATTGACCAACATTATAGGAAAAGGTAGGTCACTCAGTATGTTTTTAAACGGCTGTTGGAGAACTGCTTTTGTCTGTAGGAAGTATAACATTTGTGTTCACTTGTCATGCTGTCATGCTAAAGTGTCTGAAGGCCAACCATGTTCGCTTTGTGGGGCAGCAATGCTGATTATTGATTCAGCAGCATCGTTAGGTAAAAACATGTCATTAAGATGTTCCTAAATCGGTAAAGTGTATAGCTGGGTGATTTTTATCTGTTAATGATTATTTGTTAAAGACTTTAGTAGTTGCCATCAAAAAGTATGGGTATTTTTCTATCATTTGCAATTGGTTTTGATGTTTGACGGAATCTGATTACCAGGATGTTCCAAGATTAAAATTAGCAAAACTTGATCACGGTTAAAACACTCAAATCAAGTGAAGCTGTGATTACGACGTCTATGGCTGCAAAGAGTCTGACAGAATAAAGACGTGTCACACTGCAAGTCGAACGCAGCAGCAACTATAGCTACGATAACAACTAGTGATGTCATTTGGCACATATTTTTCTTCTGAGCGTTTTGATCGTGATCAAGTTTTATTAATTTTAATTTTGAAACATCCTAGCAATCAGATCACCTCAAGCATGAAAAACAATCCCAAATGTTAGACACCACCAATACTTTCCGATAAAATCAACTAACATTTCACCCAAGTTCATTTTTAAGAACTGAATGTTTCCCTTTCGGTACGCTAGTCAATAATCGGACAGCTAATGCCTGCATCTCAATACATCAACAAGTTTTAAAAAGCAACCGATTTCTGCTAACAAAAAAATGTTTAAACATGTTCATTTTGCGACAACCAACCAGAGCAGAGCAAGTTTAATCCAATTTTCTTAAACAGAACTAGTTAGCATGCGGAAATAACAGATAAAAATTATGAATGGATTTTTGTGTGTAACAGCATTTGCTGGTGTGGATTGGTCAAAGTGCTTATTTGTTAAGCAAATTGTTGGTCATAAAAGTTGCTCTGAGCCAATAACAGATTATCAACTACTGTACAAAATATAACTAGGTCACAACAAGAGGCCTGCTATACTTTTTAGCGACATTCTCTTGCTATATTTTAATTTCAAATTTATGTGAGTTCTCCCCTGAGAGACACCTTCTCACCGATACCAGTTTCTTTGTCTTTACTATAATACTAAGGGCCATGTCCCTCAGTCCGTCCGTTTAGGTATGCCAGTAAAGCGCAAAGATTTAAACATGTTGGAAAGCTAATGATTAGCTTAGGTGAATAGTGCCAGGCTACTAAGCCCAGTGTCATGGGTTCAAATCCTGTGTGATGCAATCTTTTTTCACAACCTCTGACCATGGCATCCGGCAGACACAACTTTTATTATAGATGGTAAAAGTTTTAGTAAGGCTTAGATGGACATGAGAAACCAACACACAAGCAGTTTTAGAAAAGGACAAGTACGGTGGCTCCATTCATGAATTCAAACATGGTTCTAGTCGCTTAACCTTTAAGCCTAAAGGTTGAAGGTTAAAACCTGAGAGCACAAGTTTGCTTCAAACTTGCACTCCTAGTTGCAAACTGGAATAAGTTTGCACTTTAAACTCTGGGCCTACAGGTTAAAATCAAATTGCTTTCAAAAGGATTCAAACCCAGAACTTCAAGCCTTGTGCATCAACACACTACCACTTGCTCCAATTAGTCACCTTAAATACTAGAGAATAATTGTACATATAGTTATTACATCTGATGATCTTTCATGACACAGTCAACTTTTAGCGTATTAGTATATACAATTGCTCAATTTCAAATGCGACAAACTAGAATATTTTGAAGTCATAAAACCCTTACACAAAGTTGATCAATATGAAACTACCTTTGTCCAACAACAAGGAGGTAGAAGTGTACAACTACACAATCATATTGATGTTACGCCAAATGACAATATCAAGTTTGATGTTGATCGTCACCACACGACCTTGACATGTCACCACACTACCTTGAAATGTGCACCATTTGGCGCAAACTAACTTTGTTGCAAAGTTTTTTTTTTAAAAACTCATCTCCATGTAAACTAGACATTCCTCTACCAAGCCAGCATTTGTTTGGTAGGTTTTGTTGGTTGCCTTTTGCCGGCTAATTTTTTGAACTCATTTCTTTACATTTAAAATGGTTTTATTGTCATCACTCTAATTCTAGATTATGATGGCTTAAAACAACCATTGGCATGTGTGTTTAGAAAACAGTAATTTTACTAAGTTACTGGTGCAGTGATTTATTCAGCCTAGGTACCCAGGATATGCCTTATAACTTTTCCTACATGGTGTGTTGCCAGGCAATGCTCTTTATGGTCAGTTAAACGCATAGTTTTTTAGTAGTGAACCGAGGCAATAAAGGTTTTATACAGTGTCACAGTGAAGAGTGTTTGACTAGAGTTTGGATACCTTGCATATAGCATCCATTCTTTCAATTGCATATCACTGTGTAGGGAATCTGAAAGGACCTCAATAACTGCTAACAATATTGTGGAGTTTTCAAAGCTCTAGGCTAACAAGTTTTTTGCTGCTTTTATTACAATGTATATATATATAACTGAAAAAAAATGTACCTGTATACTTATTTATATACATTTATTTATGTATATATATATTTATATAAATTTATTTATATTTATTTATTTTTATTCATTTAATTGTATTTATATATATTTATTTATATTCATTTATATATATATTACTTTATTGGCAATAATTTCATTTTAAACAAAATTGTGTACCAAATTACGCCATACAAAAACCATAATAAGGACAACAGTTTGTCAAATCAATAAATATTTCAACATAATATGTTAATATGCTATATTACAGAATTTAAAACATCTCTCTGTTAAAAGAACAGATATTCAGTGTTGTAAAAGAAGCTAGCGATAATACTAAAGGTTAAAAGGCTGTTACAATTTGTTCATATCACATTAAATCAAGCTGAAATGAGTTGAAAACTTATAAAAAGTGAGGCCACAAACCAGGAAAAATCTTCAATCAAGATAAAATAAATAACTTGCCACTGACTCCACATCTTGGGGCATCAGTGAACATTAGTGAAAAGTCCACTCTTAGTTGTCCCATCATGTATTTCTAGGTCAATATACCCGTGTAGAGCAACCATTCCCTCATCTCACTTGAAATGTGATACTAGTGCACCTATAATCATCTGCATAAATGCCACTACACACATAATTATGCCAAACATTAGTTTTGTAAGTTAGCCTCTGGTCTTACAAATCTGTAGCCTCATAGCCTAAGTTCTAAGCTACACACTTTGCTACTGACACTCGAAATGACTAACCAAATTCCAGCAGCTTTTAATTATAGCATGGGAAAGCACCTTTCAAGGTGAATTTACATTTCTGATAAAGCGCAACAAAGATCAATCATCCAAGACCACTCAGAAAAGTATAAAATGTATATAAAAATGCCATAAATAATTACGTAATACATCATTTTAGTAGCGAAGATAATTATAGACGGCGGATTTTATTAGCTTACCAAGTTTTTGCCTGTAATCAAGTATAGGTGCAAACATGTTAATCATTTCTGTTGGCTCATGAAAAAAATACTTCTAGCTTGCCTAAAAACTTCGTTTAATTTGGTTTAACGGTTAAAACCCGAATGAGAGAAATGTTTTCCAACCTGATCCCACGCCTGGGTAAACTCGGCTTCGTAGCTTCGTTTGTTTTGTGTACTTGTGGCGTACGCAGAATCACGAAGATTTTCTGGCTAAGTACAGTAGCCTATAAGTTTTTAGTTTCCAAAGTTTCAAGCTGACTGGAGAATTAGTTCTTGGGATATTACCAAAATACCAAAGGCAATTCGAAATGACCGAGTAATGAAAAATGGCTGACAGAACGCTAGTTTCTAATGACACACTGATTGAAGTTCTTGGTAACAAAGGATCAAATATTGAAAAACTAGAAAGCTTTTTCTTCTCAGCAACAAGAGCTTCCCACTAAAACTATATGTTTTTCTATTCATAATAAATATACACACTATCAGACTCGGTGTACTGCAGCCATTATGTTTCTTCAGTTACCTCTAAAACATCACTTCTTTGGAAGAGTATGGAAAATAACTATGTGCTTCAATTCTTGTATTCATAATAAATATATAGACTCTATGAGACTCAGTGTACTGCAATCATTATGGTTCTTCAATTATCTTTAAATTTTCACTTCTTTGAAAGAGTAAAAAAACTATTTAGTATATTTGATTTTTGTTTATTTCATTGAGTTCTACAAGTGTGGAGCTTCCAAATGATATTTAGTTACAATGTCTAGGATCAAGAAATTCTAGACATTGTAATTAAATCAAGTGCTTCTACTAGTGCTTGGCACAAGTGCTTCTGCTGGCCAGCGAGTTTAGACTCGCACTTTTCCGTTCGAGCTTCTTGAGCATCGGGTAACTGGCAGTGCTTGGCATGAGTACTTCTTGGCCAACGGGTTTTTCAGGTATCGGGTTTGTTGATACGGGTTTTATGTTTAAAACTTCCAAACATCGGACATATCTTAAAATTTACAATTCAATTATAATTCTATTCAATATATTTACTACTTTTTACTATTTTCTATCTACCGATATTCTCGCTCGCAATGTTAGCAGGCAGGTTTTGTTCACTCTACTCGCCGGATCCGTGTACCAAAACCCAAACTCACAAGTAAAAACCCGAACCCTCAAGGTCGAAATGCTCAAAATTTCTATTACCCGAGACTCGAGAGAAGATAAACCCACGAGTTCTACGAGTTTTAATACTCGTACCTAGCACTAGCTTTTACAGTTGCTTGAAAGTTGTTAATATAGTCTAGGATCAGGGAACTTGCTTGTATATACAAGGTTAGGCATAAAATTGTTAAGAGCTATGTACAATTCTACCTGCGGTTAGTTTTTAAAGCTATAAATCATACTTACTCTAGTTTATGTAACTATTATACAAGGAATTACTAAGCCTTGCCAGGGTAGACATTCTTGGCAATGTTCCAAATATATTTTTTACCAGAATCCACTGCTTTAAACTGTCCTAGCACTTCTGGCAGTACTTTAAAACGGCTGTAATGATATGAGCCACAGACATAGCAGAAGAGAGCTAGAAGCCATGTCATTGAATATGATCACGAGGCATAAAACGGTCACGTGCCAGTAACACTCTGAAGCATGCGACAGAGATACGTGTAGTTCGGGACATTGTTTCCTCACTAGAGGCTAGGCTAGGCTGCGTAGTTTGTTTTTCCCACTACTGGTGATTTAGGTAGGATTATGAAAATGTGGGCACTGTGTTTGAGATAGGTTTTCAGTATAGTTCCAAAGTTTCAGTTTGATTAGACTATTGAGTCAAGAGATATCATCAAAATACTGGGAGCATCTCAAACAGGCAAAGAAATGCAAAATGGCCACTGACAGGACAGTTTTTAATCTCACACTGATTGAGATTCTTGATAATGAAGGACCAGAATAAACAAAGTTAAAGAGCTTCTCCTCAGCAACAAGAACTTTACGCTAAAACTAAATTGTTTTTCTATTCATAAAAAGACATACATGTACATCTTATGTACTGCAATCAACATGTTTTTCAGTTACCTTTAAAAGATTACTTTTTGAGGATGCGAATTGAGGACTATTTACTCTATTTTTCATTTAATTTTTTCTAATTATTTAATTTCCATTTTTTTATTGTTTTCTGCAAACTTATAACTTAAAAATAATATTCAGCTAAAAATAATTGTGCTATTCCAAGTACTTCCACAGTTGATGGAACGTTGTTAATACAGTCCAGGATCAGGGAACTTACTTGTATGTACAAGACAAGGTATCGACTTTCCTTCCAAGTTGTCTTTACATTGTCAATCGTTACTATAATAAGAGACGAGTTCGTCCATCTGTCACGAGCCATCGTCAGAAGTTAATAAAACTGATTGCTTGCATCTGGATACAAACTCACAACTTACATCTATCATGGTCACTTCTCTACCACCTGCACCAATTGGCCACCTTGCAAACTGTCAGAATAACTGTGAACATACTTATAGTAGGTATCAGGAGACTTTTGATTCGGCATCGAAGGGCCGAATGAAATTCTGATCTTACTAGATAGTGGAGCAATAAATAATCTTATATGATTAAAAATTCTCTAAGATTCATATGAACAGCTTGTGATGTATCTTGGGTAAAATTCTTATGCTTTCCGCACAGAAAGCTTTTTTGAACTGACTTCATAAAGAACCCTTGTTTATTACCTCTAACACGTGAAAGCTTATGAACTGTGTTTCTCACCAATCGATGTAACTGTTAAAGCATAAAAATATTGCCCAGAAATGAAGTCTATGCTAAACTACAAAATAAATATGAACAAAGCTCTAAGTTAATAAGATTAGTGACATATGTTCAAACAGGTAAGTTGTCATAAATGTCGAAGTTGCTGGTTTTGCAGATCAACTTTACTAAAAGGTTGTAGGCCTACTAGTTAAAATTAACAGAGTGAAGTTTAATACTATATGCAATGGTTCTCTTTGACCTGTGACATATCGATTTAACAGCTAAACACAAATTTTGCAATACATAAAATGACATCTGACCTCATAACTTTATGATCTTATGACCTTGAGTGATATGATAAGTTTTTTGCTTTCTCGGAACAACATTGATACTTTAGCATGACAGCCTTATTGACAAATTTTTATTGAAGCAAAAATCGCTCTCGTTAGGTAATTCTATGAAAATTGTTAACATAGTTGAGACCAGTATACTGCAGGTAAAACTGTGTTTTACCTGCAGTAAAAGCCTCACATTAAAAAGCTAATTGATCAGTCACTTGGGTCAGTTCTACCCTACAAGCAACTTCGACCATGCATTTTTCGCTTGGATTCAAATAATAACAAGCTGACCTAAAGTTCACCTTCAAAACTTTAGAGCAGAGTTCTTTATGGTTTTCATCCTGTCTGATCGGGATAATATTTAACAAAGAAACATTTTATTGCCATTGCAAAATGTTATAAGGGATTTTCTTAGAAAGATCTTGAGAGGTCATTTACGTGAATTCAAACAAAAAGATTCTGCAGTTCTTCTAATAACAGTCTGTGTTTTTCAACATGGAAAACCAAGGATTAGTTGGTATGAGTAAACAACTCCAAATTTGTACTCTATTTCTCATGTAGCTTATCAATCAAAACAAGGAGTCAGCAAAAAGGTTATTTATCGTAATTATAAACTAAAAAATGTCATAATAAAATTGGAAATATAGTTTTAGTCACTTAATATTAAATAGATAATATGTTAATCTTTACCGTAATAAAAGCCGTGTTTGTCCATCTGTCGCCAGGCATGGTAAAAAAATGTTTAAAAAGAAATTTTGGTTGAAAGAAAATTAAAAAAATGATTGCTTGATGTGGGATTCAAACTCACAGCTTACAGCTATGGTGGCACTGCTCTACCACCCGCACCAATTGACCACCTTGCAAACATTATAATATTTTTACACATACTTATTATCTGTACTTTATTGTCACACATGATGATCTCTCATGGCACTCGAGACTGCCAGAGTACTAGGAATAATTTATTTAAAGATAAACTCCAAATTTTGCTAAAAAAGGCATATATATTTGCTATAAAACATATCCTAATTCCAAGACAAGTTATATTCTTTATACAAAATATTAGTAGCTTTTATCAGAAAGTATCAGTATTTTCTATCTTTCACAACTGTTTTTGATGTTTGAGGTGATCTGACTGCCAGGGTGTTTCAAGATTAAAATTGACAAAACTTGATTGCGATCAAAACACTAAAAAAAAATGCGCCAAATGACGTCACTAGTTGTTATCTTAGCTATAGTTACTATCGTGTTCAAGTTGCAGTGTGACACTTCTTTATTCTGTCAGTCTCTTTGCAGCCATAGATGTCGTAATCACAGCTTCACTTGATCTGGGTGTTTTAACCGTGATCAAGTTTTGCTAATTTTAATCTTGGAACATCCTGGTAATCAGATTCCGTCAAACATCAAAACCAATTGCAAATGATAGAAAAATACCCATGCTTTTTGATGACAACTACTAAAGTCTTTAACAAATAATCATTAACAGATAAAAATCACCCAGCTATACACTTTACCGATTTAGGAACATCTTAATGACATGTTTTTACCTAACGATGCTGCTGACTCAATAATCAGCATTGCTGCCCCACAAAGTGAACATAGTTGGCCTTCAGACACTTCAGCATGACAGCATGACAGGAGAACACAAATGTTATACTTCCTACAGACAAAAGCATTCTCCAACAGCCGTTTAAAAACATACTGAGTGACCTACCTTTTCCTATAATGTTGGTCAATAATAAATGCATTTACTCGGTCATAGATTCTATGTTTAGATTAGGGACTGCGCTTAAATAGAAATCAAGGTTAAAATTACATGGAGGTGTTTGTAGAAATGCATAACAAAGGCTAAGAAAAGGTACTCGATATTAATGCGGTGAAACAACGCGGTCAAACATAATTGAATTGTCAAAGGTCAAAGGGTGACGGTATTCTATTTCACATGAGTAGTAACATAACTACTGGCTGACAATAGCAGGCTACAAAAGTATGCTAATCGCAACCGCTGTAATATGACCTCACGTAGTCTGGATATTTGACTACCATAGGTAGACAGAAGTGTACATTGTTTAGGTAAAATCTACTATCTTCTTTGTGTGTATCATGCGAGAAAAGTGTCAAAACGTTTAGCGATGTACATGTACTTTCGTAGAAAATGTGCATATACTTTTGTTATTTGAATTAAAAACATAGAAATGCTACAAGATATACTTTTTCACATTTTCATGACTTTTTTCAAAGAGGAAAGCTTTGAAGAATTATTACCCTGGTAGCCTAATGTGCCGTAGAAAGTCATCAATATTTTTGTGCATTTCATTGATAATATTTACACTTGCTTTTTCTGTTATCAAGCACCAAGAATCAATTTGGGATTATCTGCACAATTATTCTGAAACCCTGTTAGGCATTTAATTAGTTCAGTGGTTAGAGTGTTGGGTCACTATGCTGAATGTCGTGAGTTCGAGTCCTGCACAATGAAATCTTTTATCTTTGGCTTTTACTATAGGAAAGACTATAAAAATGAGGACACGACTGTCTACTGATAAAAACAGTCTTAGGCACATGAGCCACAACTCCCAATGTATACAGTGTGAATAATACCACGTTTTATCATTTACTTACAGTGCACCCCATGGTTACGGTCACCCTTTTTTACGGCTTTTTTCGCCTTACTACAACCCTAAAAGCAAAAACTGGTTTTGATAGACAGCCTAAAATAATGGCCATTCTGGAGTCTTAGATGTTCACATGCCAAAGGGTTTTATGAAAGGCTAATAAAAGAGTATTAGATGGGTTTTAGAGCATAAAACCTTACATTCATAAAATATAAAGATAGGCACTAAAATTATACTTAGGCTAAATCCCCTCGAGTCGCTGTGCTGTAGCCTTAGATCATGAATTTGTGAATGGAACCACTATACTTGACCTTTTTTACAACAGATTGTGTGTTGTTTTCTCATGTCCATTCAATCGTTTCTACAATCTTTTCTATAACAAACGTCATGTCTGCCAAAAGCCATGGTTGGAAGTTGTAAAAAAAGATTGCATCACGCAGGATTTGAACACATGACCCTAGGCTTGGTAACCCAACACTATTATACCTAAGCTAATCGTCCACCTTCCAGTGAGATCAAATCTCTGCACTTTATTGGCACGCATAACGATCTCGGAACACCAAACTGTCAGGCTACTAGTACATACTTATAGTGAAACATTAAAACTAATAGACTTCCTACGAACCAACGATTTATTAGCATTTTTCCTGCTAAACAGAAATATGTTTGGAAAATCAAGTAGCGTTTGGCTTGTCATGTTGGCAGTGTGCCCAGCATGTTGCTTTATTTTGGCTTTTTAAACATTTTGGGTATTTTCCAAGAATTGAACAACATGTTAGGAAATTGAGCAATAATTGAGTGGTAACTTTTATGTAATCAGCTAGTATCCTGGCTGTCTCGTGCACCATGATAGATCGTCACGTGTAATAACTATAAGTACACTTGCTATATGTGCATTCATTGTTAGATGTGGTGAAGATGGCCCAGCGGTGCATTGGAAGCGCTCTTGGCTTTCAAGTCGAATTTCTGGGTTCAAATCCAGTCCTGTGCAATCTGTTTTCTTAAAGATCTCAGTGTGGCTTTAAACAGTCAAATACCCTCTTACTATAGTAAATATTGTCATATTTATAAACTCGGATCATTTTGTAATCTTGATTGAAACTGTAGCACTGAAGAAATTAATTAACGGTAAAAGAGTATCTCATAAAAGATTACCTTGAGAAGGAGTCAAACTCTTGATATTCAGCAGAGCAACACTCTATTACCTGTGCTAATCAGAAAACCTCTAGGGTGGTAGGATAAAAAATCTTTTTTATAATAGGAGCGACATTCTGCGATGTTAGAAACTTCTCTTATGAAGAAAGAGTTATAAGTGCAAACCCATTCTGGTTTATTTAATGTGCAAAAACAGACCAACTTCAAGTAATGCCTACCTCAATTGGCAATCTTGGAACTTTCGTTTTTCATATAAAAGTATCTAGCCAATTAGAAACTCAAAAAGGCACTTTAGCCTACCATGCCTTAGGAACAATTACGCCTAATGTTATGAATTCTTGTCTTCCCAGTAGAGTAACTAAATTCTCATAAACCATTCTCATTTTCAATGAACTGTTCAAAATGCAAGTGTGACAACTCCAAACTTACAGCAATATCTTGTGATGAAAATGTTTAGTTTAGAAAGTCCCTCACATGAAATTTTAGCAAATTCTATTAAAAAGCATAAATATATTTCTAGACTACCTGAGGCTATATTTGTATATATTTATATATAGTAGGGATATATTTCTATTATTTGTGATTATTTTTGATGTTTGAGGTGATCTGACTGCCAAAATGTTTGTAGACTAAAACTTACAAAATGCTACAAAGTTCAGAAGAGGAAGACTTTTCTAAAAAAGATATTAACAGCTATGCATATTCTGTATAAATAATAAATATACAGCCTCATAAGCATCGAAAAAAGAGTGGGATAACTTTTAGATCATTTGGAACATCCATGGCAATGTATCTGAGGCTATATTTGAAGTTTTACTTTAACAATCATAAGCAAATACAAAATTATATATATATATATATATATTTATCAATAAAGACACGTATCACCGCAACTTGAACGCAATAGCCAATGTTATAACGAAAGGTACACACATGAAGTGCGACTAGTGACATCATTTTTGAAGAAGTCTTTTTTTTCTGAGCATTTTAACTGCGATCAAGTTTTGTCAATTTTAACCATGAATCATCCTGGCAGTCAGATCATTTAAAACATCAAACACATTTTCAAATGATAGAAAAATATTTACAGTTTTAAAAAACATGTTTTCAAATTCAATTATCAATAAAGACACGTACAATATCACTGCAACTTGAACGCAATAGCCATTGTTATAGCAAGAGGGATTTGTCGTCATATTTGAATAAGTCTTTTTCTTCTGAGCATTTTAACTATGATAAATTTTTGTCGATTTTAACCATGAAACACCCTGGGCGTAGGATCACCTCAAACATCAAATAAAATTTCAAGTGATAGAAATATATCTAGTTTCTGAAAACATGTTTTCAAATTTGAGGTGAGTGACTCTTCGAGTTACAGCAGCTGCCAGGGCTTACACTTTTCAGCTTTGTTTGATTACATCTAACAGTTCCACACATATCACATATGCTGTCAATTGTTGTTTATTATAGACGATGACAATTTTAATTTTAGATGTGTGGAAGGGAATACAAACAGGCTCGAGACTACAGGGCGCACGTGGCCGCACACAAAAATGGTCATATCTTTAAATGTGATATTTGTACCTGCATTCTATCTAACTCCTCAGACTATCTCCTTCATCTCAAGGTAAGAGCAGACATTTGGCAATAGATTGTAATCAATTGAAAAGTAACAGAAACCATGTGAGAGGATATAAACCGCATGCCATTAGCAAAAAGTACTTTGTTAGAGCACATGTTGATGTTTGCCAGATGATGGCTACTAAATGAATCCAAGGCTATATTAGCTGACTAGGTATATTGGCAAATTCTAGTTCTTGTCTCTAAATACGGCTTACGGTACAAACATTATGATATCAAATTCTTCTCATATAAAATATACTACTACTTTCCCAGACTCATGTGCTGCGAGTGATCATCAGGCCTGACAGTAATACACATAAAAATAAGTATATGTCTGCACAATCATTCTAAAACACTAAAAGGCAAACAATTGGAATGAGTTAATGGCAATACCTATTGTCGCAGGTTCGAACCCCGTATAAAGCAATCTTTTTTCTTCACCGACTTCGGTTTCGAGCAGACAGGCACGGCTTTTATCGTAGTAAATATGGTGCAAACAATAAATATTGGTCATCCCAGTTATACTTTTTGTAATCCTTACAATTTATCTTCATAGACTTGGAGAAACCTATCAAAGTCTCTACTTGAATATTTTTGTTAAACCTCTACATACAGTACTAATGGGTTCTTAGATCTGCTTTGCATGTCGAAACAATCATATATTGGAGCAGATATATCTATATGAATACATGAACATTTATTTAATTGGTTCTGAGATCAGCTTTGCATGTTGAAACAGATATGTTTATTAGAGATGCACTAAAACTCATTTAATTGGTTATGAGATTTGCTACGCATGTCAAAAATATTTGTATGTTGAAACAGATATATCTATTAAAATGCATGAAATCAGTGTAACTGGACCTAAAGCCTGATTTGCTTTAAACCCTTGTACATTGAAGCAGATATAATTATAGAAATGCACTAACATTGATTTAATTGGTTCTGAGATCTGTTTCCCATGTCAAAATCATCATATGTCGGAGCCAATTATAATTATTATTAAAAATAATTTTATTACAGACACACAGACAGAAAGACCTGCTGTCCTGTTACCACTGTCACAAGTACTTCCGAGATGGCTGCACCCTAGCAACCCACATGCGTACCCACACCGGAGAAAAACCATACAAGTGCGACGTTTGTGGAAAAAAGTTTCGTCAAAGTGGCACATACCACAGACATAGAAAAGTACACAAAGAAGCAATACTAAAAGAGAGAAAAGTTAGACTGCTAATCTGTTAATCATAACTTTACTGCAAGAACTCTTCAAATTTTGTCAAAAGCTGTTTTCTACGCTCGAGAAACTGTGTAACACATGTATATATAATATATCACACATTAATCTACTGAATTATTTAAATTAGATATTTTTCTAAAATGAATTTTGTACATATTTTGTTACCCATTTATTTATTAACACGCTTTTTACTAATGTTGACCATTTTGATTGCCATGACAGAATAAAAGATATAGAGAAGTACAAAGAATTTAGATAATACCCGAGAGTATACCCAAAAACTTATTTTGGCTCCAAAGGGACATAGAAAGCTGAAATTCCACACACTTTTTGGAAGATATGTACTCACTGACCACACAAAAGATCATTGTCTTTGATGCAGCAGTTTTTGAGATAATGTTATTTTAAAAATCTTTTAGAGTTTCACATATAATTTCGATTTTGTGAATCAGCTGTTCAACCACAATGTTTGTTCTTGGTGTCAAATTGAAGCTGAGGATGTGTTTTAACAAATGATAGAAACAGAACTTTTATATTAATTACCAAAAATATTTGGAGCCCGTAAATGTATGACAATTAATATAACAAGACTATGGCCTGCAGTATGATTTATAGAATAATAAAACAAGCCATAATCTGTTTCGATTATCTTGTTTTACACAAAACTCTGAATATACAAGTAAAATCTCATGACAATATATCACCTCTTCTTCTTTCTCTATTCTTCACCAACACTTGGAATCACAAAAAAGACAAGCACTGGTTTCTGTCAATATAATGCATATCTTTTGAAAAAGCACATTTTACTGCACACAGTGAGTGGTTCATCAATCTGAAATTTTAATGTTCAATTTTTGTCAAGTTTTTTATCAGAAACTTGACAAAAGCGTCATTAATTTTTGTATGTTCAAACCTTAAAATAAAATAATTGTGAAATGGGAAGCAAAGATTATATCTATAGCTATCGGAGCATAAGAACTACATGTATATTTAACAAACACATATCGTACCTGCTTGAGGTTGCAGCAGACATGTATTTTCAGATATTACTGAAGTCATCAATAGTAGAAACAGCAAGAATACTCAGAAAGGCTTTTCAATTGTAAGAAACAATGAAATGGTATCCTTTAACTTTTAGCTAAGGTCTGAGGCCATTATTCCTACTAGCGGTAACGCTTTGACCAAATACTGCACAATATTAATCAGATTAAAAAGAAAAAAATGCCATAATAAACATATTAAAAATATGATTATATTTATATGATAATTTAATAATGATAATAATAACACAAAAATAATCAAATAATAATATTATTAATAATAATATGACTATAATATAAAATAGCAGTAATAGTAATATAATAAAGATAATTTTATAATAATACATAAAGAAAAATGTTGAAAATCTTATTCTATGAGAGCAAAAGTACATTAAGGAAGGTGCTGTCAAACATCACTACAACACACTAAGAAAATATGAATAAGCCAGAAGCTTTTAGTGGCAACTAAAAGCTTCTGGCCTTGGACGGCCTTGAATGGCCTTGGACGGCCTTGAAGATCAACTTATACCAGACTTTAGTAGATTTTATCAGAAAGTATCCGTATTTTTCTATTGTTTGTGTTTGTTTTTGATGTTTGAGATGATTTGACTGCCAGGATGTTTCATTATTAAAATCTATAAAGCTTGATCGCGGTTAAAATGCTCAGACAAAAAATACATCTGAAATGGCACCACTAGTTGCTATAGTTGATATCGGCTATTGAATTCAAATTGCAGCGTTACAAACCGCTATTCTGTCAGTTTCTTTTTAACTATAGACGCCATATTTGCACTTTCACTTTGACTGATCTACATGTACCAATGATCAAGTTTTAGCAATTGTAATCTTGAAACAGCCCAACAGACATATCACCTTAAACTTCAAAAACAATCGCAAATAATAAAAAAATACTGATACTTTCTGATAAAATTTATTAAAATTTGGTGTAAGTTCATCGTTAATGTGGTATATCACATACGATAATAATATATAGTCACGTAGTAGAACATAGTGTAACAATGGAATAATAATATGGCATTATAATAATATTATTAATATAATAAGTATTATTATTGTTACTGTGATTATTGTAATTAATAACTTTGTAAAGAGAGAGATAAAACTGGGAGTCATCTGGTCAACAAATAATCAAAAATCACACAGATGTAGTACAAACAATGACATGAGAAAGTAGAAATGGCTAGGCGTTAGAGCATATGCGTAAAAAATGTGTGTAACACTTTACGAACACCGTTCAGAAACAGTGCATAAGAATGACAAGGCCAAGGTCAAGCTACTCGAGATTTCACGTGAAAACAACTAAAATGATCAAAGCATGAAGGCCAGACTCGATCTTGGTGGGTGAAACGGAAAGAAGCGCCCGATTATTATCAGTTATATCGGGTGTGAAGTTGTCTCCACACCCATAGCTAAATGAGTGTGGAAAAAAGAAGAGGTTCGACAGCTGCAGAAAAAAGTGATTCAAATTTGAACCGCTGTGTACGTTCAAAGTTCATATCCATTGTCAATAAAGTTTTTGAAACAGTAAAAGTATGAGCAAACAGTTCCTTCAAAACAATTAAACAAATGACAATTCTACAGGCATCACAATTTTTGGGAAAGGCTCTACAATAAAAGAAAACGTGACAACTCCATGACTCTTAGATAGAACTAGAGATCACCTGCAACCAGCCACAAAGGTTGTTATAAAAACCTCCAATAATAATAGTGATGCCTGACAACATGACCAAACCCAACAGATACCGTAAAACCTCTAATTGAATGCCATGGCGCTCTATTTTTAGATTAGTTCTATTAGAGGTTTTACAGTAGTTTTTCTCTGACTGAGACAGGATTGATACTACGCTGCTGACTTCTTTCTAAGATAGATTTTGTTTTTAAGATGACATTTTATAATAACCTTTAACTGACAGAAATTTTAGCTATGTGAAAAGCTATGTCAAAGTTAAACCAAAAATAAAACAAGTGAGATGGTGTTATAAAAATTATTTAGCCTAAAAATAATGAATTTTTTCATCAAAATGTTGCACTAACAAAAGAGACTGCTGATAACGCCAATAATGAAAATAACGTATACTGGAATATCTTAATTTGCTTATTAAACGTTGATGGGCTTTCCAGAGACAATTAGCCAGAGAATAATTATGAATATTGAGTCATTTTCCCATCGATGTTCCATCACCATACTGATTTTTCATTTTAGAGACTCGCTCTATATGTGTTTTTGTTGGAAAAAAGTTACTCTAAGCAACAAAATAAATACAATTCGTACAGCTATTCAAAATAATGTTTTTGATTACATAATTTGATAGTGGGTAGGCTTAATTTTATTTGTGGAAACCAGCTAAAAGTATGTATTGTCATTGTGAACACCAAAAGATTAAATAAAGTATTTTGATACTGAAAAGAAATATTAAAACTGTTTTTGTCATTCATATTTTGTTATGGGATAGTACCCTGTTGGTGTTTGATGTTGATTGCCTGTGTTGTTGAGCGGTAATTAGAAAAAAATACAGAACCGTGCAATTTTCACAGGTCATTTTAGTTCCATATTATTTTGTTTTCTTATGAGATATTGAAGTAGAGCCACACATTTACGCAATATCGGAGACAAGAGAATGTGAGACCTGTGGAGACCGCAACATTTAACACTGAAATGGATTACTTTTGTACGCGGGGTATCAAAAAATTACAAATTAAAGCACATGAACAAACGCCCAACCAACTTGGACTAAACGTATCACACGTTATTCACCCATAATCCATAGACTTGTCCTCATTATCAATGTTTATGCTAATTTGCCAAGATGAAATATTCCTGTAAATGAGCAGATGTTAAAAATGTTGTAAAAGTTTGTAATCCCGATTATGCATCATATAAATAATAACATTATTTATAGCTGTTTATTATCGAGTTATCTCAAAATATCATAATCTTTTTTTATTGATGAGCAGCCTACTGCCATTGTGCTAATATTGTATGTAGAAACTGAGTAGAATAATACTCCCGCTGACCTGCCAATCACTGATCTCATATGAGTTGATACTAAGGTTTGTAACAGACATTCCTTTCAATATGTCAAGTTTTACTAACAATTAAAGTTATTATTCCATCAATCAATGATTATACTTCAATTTTGTTGACCAAAATATTGTTATGGAAATTCGTTATTTTAGATGATCAACTATATACTCTATTAATCTATTTATCTAATATATGTACGAGCTATCTATTCTTTGCAATTCTATTACCTCTTAAAGTACTAGCAAGCTCTAGGTCACAAACTACTACAGTCATACTTCTACATATGAGTGCCCCAATATATGAGAAACTCTTTCTCAAGAGCTGACTAAACGAGAGCTGACTTTCTAACTAGTTTCTTCTGTGAGATACAAGTGTATGAGCTGGTTCTTGATGGCCACTACATCTTATGGCTAAGTATGTGAAAAGCTGCTCTCAAAAACGGCATCACTCGGTCTTTATCATCGATTCAGTTTTAAAACAGTTTTTCAAATTCTGACTAAAAGTTATAGCAAACGCTAGGCCAAAGTGCTTGACCAAAAATAAATACTAAAAAATATAAAGATGAAGTTAAAGTAAGTTTAATAAAAGATTAAAACTGAGCTTCAAGTGTGTGACAAGTAAACTAAATTCATTCAAAATATATTCAAAGCTTCTATTACCTTGGGTAATAATGTTTAGCAGACCGTACGATCATACGTGTTGCTCTCAAGTCTCTCTCAAACTCCATAAAGCGTTGTACATAGTGATGTTGCATTTTATCGCAGATCAAAACAACTAAATAGGTGCTTGTTATTTTGTTAGTGTAAACTAAAATATTACAATTAAAAACACTTTTTTTGCCGTATTATCCTATCTAGCTGGTGTTTTATAATATGGTAATAAATTAATTTCTGCTTAGTTATTTTATATACGAAATAGTGCTTTGAGATGGGAGTAATTTGACATACGAGCTCTGTCCCAAAACGCATTAAGGCTCGTATGTTGAGTTATGACTGTACTACCTAGGCTATAAATGTACGCTGAAACAATGCACTTGGACAACTTGCTTTGATGTGGGATTTCACATTTCATACAACTTACGAGTGCATTTATAACCTTTGAACTAGAATTCAGTACAGTTATACGGCATCACTGACTACACTGACTACACTACGGCGATAAACTGACTACAGTTATACAGATACACTGGCTGCAGTTATACAGATACACTGGCTGCAGTTATACAGATACACTGACTGCAGTTATACAGATACACTGACTGCAGTAAATGGCATTTAGATTGTAGTTGCTGGGTTTGTTCAACATTCCAGTCTCTTTCTGCTACCTTGAGACAAAGACAGTCAAATATTTCATTTTTACATTTGAACCAGTATCGAGAGGTACTAGTATCGCCGTAATCAAAGTTTTGATGGATAAATGGACACCAAAACTTTTTAGTTTTGGCGTCTGGTGGAACATTAACTTTTTTTATACACATACACTTCTATGCGCAATCTTTTATTATTAATCCAACATATTTAAGATTTTTATTTCGGGTTCTCAGTTCGTATTAATTGTATCATTACAAAATCATCTTTTATTGTAGTCGTAGCAAAACAGAGTTAATTTAGCTATTACTTGCTAACTATTTCCCATTTACATTTAAACACTTTTATAGTTGCTTTATGTTATTTCTTAACTTATTTGACCTGCCCAAAACATTTTCTTCATGATATGAAGTTTGAAAGTTACAATTGTTTTTATTTTTTTTAATTTATTTCAACAACACAAAACACTATTCTTATCATATGTAGCTTAAAAGTTAGAATGGCAAATGTTGTTATATGTTAAATACAAATCAATTTTCTGCCAATAGACTTTTTTATTACTTGGGCATGCTGGGTAGTACAGCTAGTTTTAGTGGTTCACTGGCTAGTGTGATGACATGTAATCGATAGGTCAGTGGTATGAATCCCAGGAGAACCATTGGTGGTGTTAAGAAGGGCATCCAGCCACAATTGCTTTTGGGCCTGGATACCCAATATCAAATGTTGAATATTAGTCGATATAGTCGATATCGTCTAATATCGGATAGCTGATATCAACAATTGCAACAATAACAGCCAGTGGCGACATTTTCACGTATTTTTCTTCTGAGCGTTTTAATTGTGTTAATTTGTTTTGTTAATTTTAATTTTGAAACACTTGCCTCAAACATCACATCACATATGTGTATGTACATGTTGGATGTATATACGTACTAGCTGTGCGGCCCGGCATTGCCCAGATATTAAAAAACAGCTTATAAACAATGATAGATAATGAGAGTTGCCTGCCATTTGCTATTAGTCTGACACATTGCCAATGGATAATTTGAGCCAATGAATAATAAGAGCAATCGCAAAGGATAAAAATACTAATACTGTTTAATAAAATCTACTAAATTTTCATCTTTAATTTAACCTGCCCTAAATTTGAACTTAATTACCTACTCTGTTAGCACCTGTTAGCACCTGTTAGCACCTGTTAGCACCTGTTAGCACCTGTTAGCACCTGTTAGCATCTGTTAGCACAAATGTACCAACTCTGTTAGCACAAATGTACCAACTCTGTTAGCACAAACGTACTAACAAGATTTTAAAGAATTATCACTTTTTTAAACATCATAATTATAATAATATGCATTTCTGGAGTGATATTTTTGTGTTAAATTTATTATAAACATTTATATCACTTCATATGTGTATACAAATTTGAGCATAGCGTTCCTTTTCATGTTACAATTTCTTTGACCTTGACCTTTCAATGATGATTTTTTTCTTGGCTGTGTTCTCTCTTAACTTCTTATCTGCAATCAGAATAATAAGAATAAGAACTAAAATAAGTAGTTAACAAAAATATAACAGGATAATAAAATATCGAATAAAAATATTGCAGTGCAATATATAACAATATCATAACAAAATAAATAACAATATAAAAATATTCATTAAATAGCAATACAATAAATAAGGAATAGCACTATTGTAAAATCTTAAGCAATGCGTCATAGTGTGATAAGTAATATAATAAGGTATCAAGTAATAGTATCATAACAACAAAATTGTAAATTGTCATTAAGAAAGCTTTTCTTTTGGTTACGTAACAATTATGGCTCATACAGTTCTGATCGTGAGAACCAAACATTTAAAATGAGTGGTTCAAAATTCCTTTTAACCTGGCAGAATATTATCCGTGTCTTTATAATAACTAGCAAAGCTGGCAGTCAACTGCACTGTAAAAAATCATTATGTGTATTAGCTATCTCTACAGTTAGTCCCCAGTGCGGCAAGGTGGTTGTGCAGCCATTAGTAGTGTGCCTGACTGATATGTGGAACATGGAAGTTCTATTCCTATGTGGGAAATTTTCTTGCTCTATTTTTTCAAGAGTTTCTTTGGACAGACAGACAGGCACCACTCAATACAGTAAAATTATATTTACTATAATAAGAGTTGCACCCGTCCATCTGACTGGCCGTATGAAGCCACAGTTAAAGATTGGGCAAAGATCTCCAACCGTGGATTGTGCAACCAGCCACGGTTGTGTCACAGCTCCCTGCTTAATTGCTGTTGCAAGATATGCAACAGCAATCAAGCATTACAGCAACTCTGAGTCTAAATTGTTACCTATTGTCTTCTTTCATACAAAACTGTTTCTAGTAAAAAAGTCAAACAGTACATGGGTGCTTGATAGGGGCTGTGTAAAAGGCTCATAACTACCCTCGGACACTTATATTTCGCTAGTATTTAGTTTCGTGAGTAGCGTACAGAGTAAAATTTCACTGCAACTTAAGTTTGCAGCTTTGATGAGTGCAAAAATATAGTGATGTGAAAATAAATGCAGTGGAACAAACATAATTAGATTCCACAGGTTCAGTTCACCGATAAGAAACAAAATTCAATTTGGGTCTAGTTTGTAATTGTGAACCGCAGGTAGAATGGTGTGGGCGAGGTCAATAATGCAATTTGATCACTTGCTGCTATTTGTCGCTTGGACTATCAATGAACAAAGCTATTTAATTTTGCGTTTTTGCTCGTTTGTTATGATAGTTTAGTTTCGCACATGAAATTTTCGCGAAAGGATGACTCCGCGAAAACGCGAAAGGTTGATGAGGCGAATATATAAGTGTCCTAGGGTAACCATGAAGTTTCCTAAATCCTACAAGGATTTAAGCTTTCCTTATTCAGTTAAGTAGACCGAAATTTCAACAACTGTGTCAATCAATCAGGCATAGCGCCTTCTAGAATAACTGTGCGTATAGTTGTTACATGTGATGACCTTTTACAATGCATTAGACTACCAGTGTACTAGTAATAATAATAATAATAATAACAGCAATAATATAATAGTAATAATAGTCTTTCTTATAATAAGAGTCATGTCTATCCGTCTCCCCGAAACCATGTTTAAAGGTTAGACAAGATTGCATCATCCAGGATTCGAACTCCTAGCTTTTGATCTATTAGCCTAGCATTCTACTACCACCTAGACTAATCATTCGCCTTTTCAAATTTTGGAATAGTTACACACATACTTATTCTCTGTGCTTTTTTAGCACACCTGACAATCTCTCATAGCACACTGGACTGGTACTAGTGACAATTATAGGGGTCAAACTGCATGTAAAAGGTCATGCAAAGGGCTAATTTGAGCTTCCATAGCTTCTTTGTGTGTTTGCAAAATAATTTTAAGGTGAAAAATGATGTTAACAAAACTGTCCCAATATGGTGAGTGCTTTGGTCACCATAGCACCAAAATGAATAATGAATTACAATGGTATAATAGATAACAGTATAATAAAATGTTAAATAATAATATTACAGTACAAAATATAACAAAATCATAACAAATAAATAACAATATAAAAAATATTCAATAATATTCAATAAATAACAATACAATATAATAAATAGCAATACTGTAAATTTTTGAACAATGTCTTAGTTAGACAAATAATATAATGAGGTATATATAGTAATATGTAATATTTAACAAAGTTGCGAATTACCAATGAGAAGGGTCTTCTTTTAGTTATGTAGCAATTAGAACTAAACATTTACAATGAATGGATTCAAATCTATTACAAAAAGTAGAAAAAATTTTAATTAATTTTTTTATTAGTTTTACATACAAACATAAAAATTTAATTAATGTGTTATTTACCCTAGTAAAGTCTATGGTTGTATAACCTTAAAAAAAGCTAAAAGCTGAGCGTTAGCATTATATGGGAGTCATTTTGTAGGCTAATATTTAGGCATCTAGGCAGCAGCTAATGCTAGCGGTGAACATGAGTTTATTTGGGTGTATTAAAAGTCTTTGTCAGTCATATTTACTACTCAATGTACTTGAAATAATGGTTGCGACATTGTTATGAACCAGCAACCAAAATGCAGCAAATGATAGCTCAATCAAAAAGTGATGACATTCCATGACACTAAGTGAAAATACCTCAAAGATAAAATAATTGAAGGTGTACTTTTAGAAATATAAAGTTTATGTTACATATTATCTTAATCAAATATTAAGTTGTTAAAATATTTATAAATGTTTTAACAACTTAAATGTTAACATTCTAAAAATATTTAAATATGTTAAATTTAAATATTAAACTTATCTAAATGTTGAGTTTTTCAATAATCTAAATTTAAATCTAAATTAACATAAATTTTAACATTTTATGCCTAACCTTGTATATACAAGTAAGTTTCCTGATCCTAGAACGTATTAACAACTTTCCATCTACTGTGAAAGCTCTTAGGATAACACAACTCCTTTTGAACTGGATATCAATTTGAAGTTCCAAACTTGTAAAACTCAATAAAAAACAGAAATCAAAAGAGTAAATAGTTTTTTCCACACTCTCACGGAAGTGGTATGTTGGAGGTAACAGAAGAAATAACAACTGCAGTACACTGAGTCGGATAGAGTTTGTATATTTGTTATGAATAGAAAAATAAATAGTTTTAGTTTAAAACTCTTGTTGATGAAAAGAAGCTTTTTAACTCTGTTTTATATTCGTCATTACTGAGAGAAGACAACTTCACTCAGTGTGTCTTTAGAAACCAATGTTCTGTCAGCAGACATTTTTCATTTTTTGGGTCAGTTTGAAATGCCCTCGGTATTGTGGTGATATAAAAACTACAGATACATCAACTACTTAGAATTTTGGTAATTCAACTGAAGAATTATTACATGCAAAACTACCAAAAAAATTGTATTCTTATGTAAGCAAGTGAAACTACACAGCGGAGTTTACTCAGGTGTGAGATCAGATGGAAAACAACTCCCAAATTACCACCTTGGGACCAGGAGAAGAAGAAGCTTTCTAGATGTGTCTATTTTTGAGCCTTCATCACCGGGAGTTTTGATCAGTCTGTCAGTAGAAACTAGCGTTCTGACAGCAGCCAGTTTTTATTTTGCTGCCGGTTCGAAATACCTTCAGTATTTGGACGATACCTCAAGATCTAATAGTTCAACCAACTTTAAACTTGGAAATTAGACTGAAGACAAAGGCTATGTACAAAACAGAAAGTGCGAAAAGTAAACCGAAAGCGCAGAAAAACAAAGTGAAACTACTTTGCCCAATATACTCAGGCGCATAATTAGATGGAAAAACAATTTCCCAAATTATTTTGAGTACAGGGTTTAAAATGACAATTTGTCAAATTAAGTTTTGACAATAAAATTGAATATTTTTTAAATATTTTTGTCCTTAATATTTACGTACATGAATAAATTAAAGGACCAAATATTATGCTCGTATCTGATGCATTGAGCGTGCTTTTGAAACTTTACATTGCACGGCTGATGCTAGTACTAGTGTGTCATAAAGCTTTTTATTTCATCTTTAGCATGTTTCAGCTCTACACGCATATAAAGAAAATAATGCAGTAATAACAAAACTTTTATAAAAGCATTGACAAAAATACTTTATTATAAGCAGCTTGCAACAGCACAAAAAGATGCTGCTTTGTACAAAGTTTTTGTTTATCAATAGACCAATTTAGGAGCCGTGTTTTTATCAATAGACCAATTTAGGAGCAGTGTTTTTATCAATAGACCAATCATAGACCAGTGTTTTTATCAATAGACCAATCATAGACCAGTGTTTTTATCAATAGACCAATCATAGACCAGTGTTTTTATTAATAGACCAATCATAGACCGGTGTTTTTATCAATAGACCAATTTAAGAGCCGTGTTTTTATCAATAGACCAATTTAGGAGCAGTGTTTTTATCAATAGACCAATCATAGACCAGTGTTTTTTATCAATAGACCAATCATAGACCAGTGTTTTTATCAATAGACCAATCATAGACCAGTGTTTTTATCAATAGACCAATCATAGACCAGTGTTTTTTTGCAAAAAATTAAAAGGAATTATGCAAGTTTAACATATTACATGCAGGCATTTTATGAAAATAAAAATTTCAACCTGAATGGAGAAAATGCCAACAGAATGAAAGTCAATTAAGACATAAACCAAAAACACTGAAACAAATTCACTGCATTCAGCAATATTTTGTTCTTTTTACAACATCTAAAAAACAAATTTTTTTTTAATTTAAACAGGAATTATGTTGGCATTTTAAAACTTTTTATAGTGACCCGCTTAGAAAAATAATCAATAGAAATACTTCACCATAAACACAAAATTAAAGAATTGTAATATATTTGCTTCATAACCACTCAAACATTTTTGAGGTATAGTAGTACACTTCACAAGGCTTTTCAATTTAAATAGACAGCAATGAATACTTTTACAAAAATATTCCTGGAAACTTCTGCAAATTTGGAATAATTAAAACAGAAAAATGTTTTAGTACATTATCTAAATCAGCATTATAAGTTTTTAGACTGTCAGCTAATACCAGATGTAATATTATGATTGGCTGCTAGTGCTGAATGTAATATTGTGATTGGCTACTAATACCGGACACAATATTTCAATTGGCTATTAATGCCTGACACAATTATATGATTGGCTGTTAATACCTTATACAATATTATGCTTGGCTACTAATAACAAATGCAATATTGTGATGAGCTGGCAATAAATTATGCAATGTCATGATTGGCTGTTGTTACCAGAGGCAGTGTAAGGATTATCCTGTTTAATCCGAAGCAAAGTATTCATCTGCTGAATACATTGATGTCTTCATGCTAGCCTCGGTTCCCTCATTCCTGTTACCTTGTCTGCTTACCTTGAGGTATTCAAGATCTGCAACAGCAATCAAGGTACGTCACAGCAACTCTGAGTCTAAACTGTTATCAATTGTCTTCTTTTATGCAAAGCTGTTTTAGTCTGAGAGTCAAACGGTACATGAGTGCCTGGTAGGGGCTATATGAAAAGCTCATAACTAAAAAACTGCAAAAAGCTCAGAACTGCACTTTCAATTTTTTGTTTGGATACATTGACACAATGTAGGTAAAGATGTAAGTGTATATATGTGTAAGTGTACTTGTTAGAACAATGCAGTCTATGGCGCAGATAGCTTTGGAGTTTTTACGTTTTATGATATTGGGAATTATGCTCTCTTGTAAGGTAAATCAAGACAACTTCAAACAAATCAGTCATTTTTGTGCCTTTGTTCATCCGAAAGACAGATAAGAAATAAAATTTAATTATCACACGAATGCAAAATGCCAACAGTATAGACTTATGGAAGCATGTTACTAGGTACATCTAAATAACTGCTTATGTTTATTTCAATGAGTGTAAAATTAAGTGTAAATACGTAAAATTAAATTCGAATGTGTACACGAGCATATACGTACTTTTTATATTTATGCACATTAAAGGCTTTTATTACAATAAACTTCCTTTTAGTTGATTTTCACTTAACATAAAAAATTCCATATAACGTAAAGCATGAAGTCGCCGCAAAATGTTTTCCAATTCATTTTGAAATAACGACAGTCCCATTGTTAGCCTTAAAAATATCATTTTCCTTCTTGTCATACTTGGGAGCAAAGTGACACTTAGGGGTATTTCTATTATCCATGTTAATACCCTAGCAGCCTAGTGTGTTGTGAGAGGTCGCCAGGAGTACCAATAAAGCAAAGAGAGTATGTATCTCCACAGTTATACTGCCGTTGGACAAGGTGACTGACTGCTGCGGGTGATAGAATGTTGATCAATCAGGTGGAAAGTTGTGGGTTCAAATCCTATTGAAAGCAATATTTCATTCTCTCCTTGGGCTTGGACAGGCAAAAAGATAGACACAGCTCTTGTTATAGTAAATGTATGTTTTTGTTATACATTATCTTAAACATGTACATTTTTTTTCTTGCAGCATAAATTTTACTAAAGAAAAAAAAAGAAAAAAAATAGATTTAAATTGTCATTGAATGTGTGCCCTAAGCTTTACATAAAATAACCATAATCATGAACTCTAAACCATATGAAAGAAATAAAAAAAAAGTGAAAAGTTGTCGATACCAACCCATTAATACTACAGTTATTGTACAGTCATTAAATTGAAAAGTTAAATTTAGTTTTTTCTTATTTTAAATGTTTAAGGGTGAGTTATGAATAATCTTGGAGTTGATTAAGGAATCTGCTAGTATTTTACTGTTCATATAAACGTGTAAACGTTCCTAGAACAAATTATTTTCATTGCTGCAGTCTTTTAATGTATATTATGAACAAAAAGTGCCTCACCACTTGCAATGCCTTCATCCAACATGCTCTCACGCTCTACGTCAGGAGAACTAGCATTTCTTCTGAGCCCTTCTTTGTCTAGTGCTGTCAAAACCTCACTTATTCGTAAAGTTGGCAGCGGTTGAGCTGGGGAACCTGTCAGCATAACTTATGAACTTACCTCATTTTTTATATTTACTGCTTTCAAAAATGACATGTTTTAATAAATTAAAAATTTAAAATTTCTAATACATAGTTTTGCGAAATATTTACTTCTGCAGTTAAATTTGGTTAATATTAATAACAGCGGTGCTTACATTCACGCAGAATATAGATACAGTTCCATCATCAAGACAACTTTTTGTGGATTTTTTAAACAATGATTAAGCTTAGCTAAATCGTATTTGTGAAATAAAATTAAATCAAGAACCGGTTACCTTTGACAATATAAATAGATTTCATTCATACACATCACCAATGGCACATCACTCATCCCGAATAGATTATGAAAACATCCGTAAGCAATTAACTTCTTCATACTCATTCTGTCTGAGCCACAAAAGTCATCCACATTAGGATGTGTCAACATGTTTTAATTGAAGTCAGCAATAATAGCATTTTCTTTTCCCGCCATGCCAGTTAACGATCGAATGATAACCACCCACAGAAATTTTACCTAGGCAGTTGCTGTACAGTAGCACAATCAACAATATGTAAAACTATAGTCTAACCTGAGCAAAGCTATACAAGCCTTTATATAGTCTTAATCAGGATTGTGGGAACGGAGGCAAGGTCAGTTTATCAAAGTAATACTGAATTATTATAAAATTGCAATATTTCTTCACTATTATTGTTTTGTTAAAATTTGCTATGTTTTAATCACTATCTGTAACTAGTAATGTGAACACACATTCATGAATTTATAATCTTTTAGATTTCACGGTGTGGTGAGGTATAACGAGAACCAACTTGTCAATAAACTTCTAAACGGCTCACTACATCAGTGCATCTTAATCTAACTCTCACAATCCGGTGTTTTTAGAGTTTTCTCAAAACTCTACAGTATTTATAAAAATATTCACAATAATAAAAAAATTGGGTATTCCAATATTAATTTTACAAGTATTAAATCTATGAAATTCAAACTTTCAGTTGTTACTGCATGGTTTAAAGTAAAGTGACCAACGCTAAAAAATTTGAAAATTGACTAAAAGGTGGTTTTGCACATGCGGAGTAAAGAAGCCTTTGATTTGAAAAAAGCACCTGACTTCTTGTCTGATATGTTCAAAATTTACAAATATAGAATTAAATCACAATAATTTCTTTCTTAAGCAACAATTAAGAATATAACTATATCTATACATGCATATAACTTTATTGGAAATAATTTCAAACATTTAGAAAATATTTTTCAAATAGTTTCAACAATTTTGCAAATATTTGCACCAACCGGTTGAAATCCAAATATCATTTGATTTATAATACTTCGTACCCAAGTACAATTAAAGGAATGCTACAACCAAAGCTTATGTACTTTTGTTGAATTTTAAAAACTAAAATTTCAAACAGTAACGGAACCTGGCGTTATGAAGTTTAATAAACCATAATTTTGCAGCAGCCTTTGCACCAAAACTAATATCTGCCCACTAGATTACAATAAACCCCCAATTAATCTTGGCTCACAAAACTTAGGTTAAGTATGTGACAGAACATTGGCACAGTGCCAACTTTGTCTCAAGCGCAAGCCTGACGAGTTGCATAAGAGCAAACTTCAGTCGGCAGACTTTATTATAAAAGCACTATATTTTCGTATGTCGGTGTTAATCATGCAATATTTTCGTGATCGTCTGTAATAACAATGTTCACACTATCACAAGCCCATCAGTGTTTACTTTAGCGAGTGGTCCGCGGTATGTTTTCGTTATACAATAGAGTTGTCATTATACAATAGAGTTATCATTATACAGTAGAATTAACATTATACAATAGAGTTACTATTATACAATAGAGTTAACATTATACAATATAGTTATCATCATACAATATAGTTTTCATTATACAATATAGCTATCATTATACAATAGAGCTATCATTATACAAGCAGGTCATGTAAACAATGAAATATTAGTCTCGCAGCGGCCATCATAGAAGAAAATATAGATCGAGAAATCCGTGACGAACAGTCATTGTCACTGAGGTGGTACACATTGCGCGAGCAGTCGTGGATGCTTGGTGAACGATCGGGAATGCTTGACAGCTGCAATCTTTCTCGAAGTATCAGCGTTGTTTCGACGATGCCTTCAGTTTATGGTGAACATAGCCAACAAATAGTCAGCGAGAGAACAACCCCGACATACAGTGTGAACCAGCCTTTAGAGCAATCAGATAGTTTTGCATTATGGAAAATCCGTAGTTTGTTTACAATCGGAACTTTAAATCCTATCCATTGGCTATTGGCTCAACTATTTGGACTGTTTAAATAGAGTGTTTCTCATTGGATGAAAACAAGTGCTATAATTAATAAGCTAAGCACTGATTGGCTGTCACGAGTACACATTACAATTTTTATAATTCTTGACTGTACCTGTGTTTTTTTTTAATTTGTCAAGTCCAGAGACCATTTTGAGTGCATTTGCTCATTGAAAATGTGCTAAAGTTGTTAAAGTGGGTGTGAATTATCGAAATAGATTCATAACTCTTCGCTTTTAAAACATGTTGGATATTTTCTTTTTTGTATGAATGCAGTATTTTAAATGTAGAACAAACCAGGGTGAAGTGAGCTCTTAGAATCAACAGCAGAGTTTGGAGGAGCTTCTAATCCAGTCTGTATGTTGGGTTTAGATGGCTCAGGATTCTCTCTGTTTAACTTCTCTAAAGCTCTCACCAGCTTGCTTGGTCTAATACCGGCATCCAAAGAATCTGATTCAATAAAATTAGGATATTATTCTTAAGCTATTTAAAAGTTTTGTCATGTGCCGGAGTCCATAGTTATTTTCTTTAAATGTTTTACAGTGTTGCAGTTTCCTTTCACAAAAAATAAAAACACTAGTTTCATTATTCATACTTAAATCTAATGGAATTCAAATTTAAGTTCAATTTAAAATTCAGTTCACATTACAATTTAAATTTAACCTAAACTTCAAATTCAAACTTTCAAACACAAATCAAATTTAATTTGGTTTCAGTTTAAATTCAAAATCAAAATTCAAAACTAAAATAAAAAATTTTAAAATTAACCATAAATTAAATTTTAAATCCAAATTCAATTTTAAATTCAAATTGAATTTTTATTTCGATATAATGTCACTGTCAACTTTGATAAAAAATCACCTATAATAAAAGTCATTCAGCTAAGAGGAATAACAAAGCTAAGTTTGTAGTAACATAATATAATATTCATTATTCAATTCTTTACGGACAATGATTTTCTTATTTTAAAAATGATAACCTTACATATCATTCATGGTATTTTATTCCTAACACTGCTGCAATTGTAAGTATTACCAAAAAGTAAACGAAATTCTCTAAAATACGACTCAGGCAAGCAGTAAATGCCATACCATAACTTTTGTTACGAAAACCTAAATTAATTACAAATGAAAGGTGCTAATCTACGGCTGCAACCACATACATGGAGATATTGCGAGCAAATGCATGTAAATCTCAAGTTCATGATATGGACCTACCGTGAGGCAGTGATATCTTGGAAACATTGGCAGAGTTTGGAGGATTCGCTTCACCTTGTAGAGTTAGGGTTGAAGGTCGTTCGGTTTCTGGACTATTCATGTTATTCAATGCAGTTAATACCTTACTTGCTCTTACACCTCTGTTTTGTTCTGTTTGAACAGCAAAAAGACGAATATAATTTTTTTTGGTCTTATTTAATCGGTGTTGATAAATCTATCTATCTAAATATACCTAAACAAATATCTAAATAAATCTATCATAGGTTTATATAATATAAACATAATATGGATGTAATATAATTTTTTATGAATTAAAAGATTTAGAGAAAACTTTATTGAAATTTTCTAAAACTTTTTGAACGAATTTTTAATTTTAATTGCTCTTTTTCAATAAAAACGTAATCATAAAATGTACATATCAGCAATACAACCCTCAGCATAAGCGCTTGTGCAATACAGAAACTCTGGTAAATTTTGTATATCAAGATGAAAGTGTTTACAGTTTAAAATGTTTAAAGCTAGTTTTGTTTACAAACTAAAGAAGAACTTATCCAATCACAACTCGCAAATTTGTGCATACATGACCTGATTGGTTAAATTTCCATTTTGTTATTTACAGACAACAGAGTTATCCAATCACAAATCCCAAAATTGTGCATACATGATCAGATTGGTTCATTTTCTCTTTTTCATTACAGTGCCAAACTTAGGAAGCAATTGTATGACAACAGCTAAACTGTTCCTGTTTTTCCACGTGTAATTGATAGCTTATATAGCAGCAGTCAAAGATGAATTTACACAGAATTTTAGTCGATTTTAGCAGAAAGCACTGATATTTTTCATTCAGTTGTGATTGTTTTTGATGTTTTTAAAATCAAGATCAAAATCAAATAAACTTCATCTAAATTAAAACGCTCAGAAAAGAAATATGTGTGAAATGATGTCACTAGTTGACAACAGCTCTTTTATTCAAATTGCAACATGTCTCTATTCTATGTCTTTTTTCGCAACTATTGATGTCATAATCACACTTTTGCTTGATCTGAGCGTTTTAACCATGATCAAGTTTTTCGATTTTAATCATGAAACATCTTGGCAGTCAGATCACCTCAAACATCAAATAAAATCACAAATTATGGAAAAATATCGATACTTTTTTATCTAATCTACTAAAGTTTGTGTAAGTTCACCTTTAAAGTATTAAAGATATTATGAATTATTATTATTATTATTATTAGTCATTAAAAATTAAATGTAGTGAGACTCAGATCTCAAGTGCATGGTCTTAATTTGAAACCAACTCCACATGATTCCATGACTATTCTCATGTTTTCCAATAAACAAAAGCAAGTATATATGTTGTTGACAAATTTGTATTTTGATTGGCTAACTTTTTTAAATGTTTTACCATTAACTCTCAAAAGTTCATTCCGGCTGTTTCGAATATACCGTGGAGCCTCTACTTCCAAAGTAAATTAATTCAGGAAACTTTTTTGTAAGTAGAAAAGATTGTAAGCAAAAATCCATATAAATGCCTTAACTCATTCCACGCCCTCACAAAACTTAGATATAACCTAATATACATTGTAAATCATAAATATATGCGATAGCTAAAATCTGTAGCAAGTACATGTTAGAATTATATAATAAATAGGAAAAATAAACACGCGAGAAAAAGAAGCAACAGAGAAATAAAATTATGCAAAAACCAAAACGAAACACTTGTTGTTTGCTGAGTTCCGCTAGCAAAAGACTGAGTTAGGGGCATCGTACATCGTACTCCCAGGAAAAGAACAGGACAAAAATACAAATCTAAAAAGCCAAAATATGAAAGGTCTTTTATATCTAGAAAGATCTTTTGTAAGTTGAGACTAATATTATACTAAAATATGTTTAGCAATTTGAAAGTAGAGACCTTTATAAGTAGAGATTCCTACTCTAGATTAAAAAGATTAAGGAACTAATCCAAGGCTTACCAGTTTGTAGTGATATCCTAGAAACATTAGCGGAAGTTGGCGGGGCTTTTATCTCGTCTTTTAAAGTGATTGTCGATGGTTCAGGCCCATGATCATCTACTTGCTTCAGCGCTGCCAGCAGCTTGCTCGCTCTTACACTTCTATTCTGATCTGCATGTAAATAATAATACATTCATCTGCCTTCATTAATATCAACTGTCACCTAAATCTTTACACGTTGTGTCTACTTGCAATCTATATTATCAAAGCTTCTTCAGCGCTCCGAATTAAATAACTGGTGGAGTATTTCTGGCTCTACTAAAATAATTAAACTGATAACTGAATTTACAGCTCCAACAAATTAATAAAACATAGATTTTACATAAAAAATATTTAAATATGCTAAAATGTAGCATATTTTTTATAATAAAATATATTTTTCATATTATATCTTTTAAAAAATGCTTATTTAACAGTATGTTAACATAAAAAATACAAATTTATTTGTTGTACATATAGTTTATGTAATAAAATATGGTTTTCATATTTTATTACATAAAAAATATGTACAACAAATAAATTTGTTTTTTTTGTGTGTGTTAACATACTGTTAAATAAGTATTTTTTAAAGGTTTGTACGACTAATATAACGTAATGTATTTAATGCTATATAATATAACAGTATATAATACAATGCAACGCAACACAAATAACATAATATATTACAATATGTTACAATTATAAAAATACTGTGTAATATAATTTAAAAAGATACAACGTAATATAACATAATAGTATATAAAACACATTAATATGTTAAAATTCTAAATGTGTTAAATATTAAAAATATTATAAAATGTTAAAATGTGTTTTAATTTAATATAAACTGTAAACTGCATTTTAGCTATTTTAGTTTTTTCTTAATTTTCTTGAGATTATAATTTTTTAGTAAATAGTTTTTTAACTCATGAAATACTGAAGCTGCAAAGTACAGATGGACTACTGTACATTATGTGAATAACTAAATTTATATATAAACTATTTGAGACTTGAAATTTTAGCTCAGCAATTAAGAAGACGCCATTTTATCATAATTCATTCACTCAATTTTGTTTTGCTACTATAACCTATTGAACTATTACTTTAACTTTTATTACATAATTAAAACAAAAAATAATTACAGAACTTACCACTGATTAGGTTGGCCCTGGATGTATTAGCAGTGTTGTTTGGAGGAGTTGTCTCACCATATTGATCACGTGTGATTATAGACGGCGCTCCTTTGTGTTCTAAAACACATAGCTTTAGTGTTCATGTTTTTAATCATTTGTAGAACAACAAAAAACTCAACAATTTTTTTTAAATTGGAAGATTATTGTCTCTGGAACTTTAAACAATTACAACTCACTAGAGAAAAAATAAAAAATGTGGTGATAAGAAAAAACCTGCTAACTAGTTTAGGTGCAATGAAAAATTTTAGCTTCAGATTAGAAAGCGATCTAAAAAGTTCTTTTTGGGAAAAAATGACTCGGTATAATCATTGGTAGTGATGAGATAAAAATCGCATTCCTTAGTGTCGTTTCAGATTGGCTCTCATAAAAGAGTAAGTCTGACAACTAAATGCAAGAACTGCTGTCAATCCTCTAGAAAGTTCTTAAACATATTATTAAAAAGCAAGAATTTCTCTGAATAGTCATTCAATACCACAAAAATATTTAATTGGATATCAGCAAGTTTACAAACAACAATTTTTCATGAAAAGAATTTACACTTTTACTATTTTTTATACCTTTACAAATACAATTTTAAATTGTATAAAAACTCTGATTTTGGATACTGTACGGGTTTTTAAAATTGGCCGTCAAGTGTACAGTAATAGATCGTAAGGTATGCTGATAAAAACAGAGAACAATTATCGGTATGTTGTTCGCAAAAAACACTAAGTGGATGATTGGCACAGATGTTTGAGTGGTGACCTGCAAGTCATGGTCATGAGTTTGAATCCTGTATGATGTTTTTCTTTTTTTCAACCTCAAATTCTGGTTATGGATGAATTGCCGGGTGCAGACAAATCTTATTGTGGTAAACACTGAAATCATTATTTAACTTTTTATTTTATTGTGTAAATATTAGTACCCAAAATCAACATATCACTAATTTAGTTTTTATTTAAGACATTTTACTTAATCCTAGGAAACTAGTACTTCTAGTGTCTGGGTTGTTTTCATGCTAATTATTTTATGGAATATTCAATTAAAAAATATGTACTATTTCACACAAGATTTTGGATGCACAGCACTTCAGCAAAAAGACCATAACTCTTCTCTATTGTAATTGCAGAATTATTCACGGCCAAAAAAATTGATTTTATATATTTTGTTATTAAACATTTTTATTCCTACCGTGTTTTGAAGGGGTCACACTTAGTGTGGAGTTCAACCGTTTGCTCATAGCCTGAGATTCTCGGATGCCGCTGGTCGATCGCGCTGTCATCAGACTCCTTTGTGGTTTTCCAACTGGCTCATTGTTTTGGACATTCTTCGCTGCTGTAAATATGCTCAATTTGTAAAGCTACTGTATATACTCATATTTTAGCCAACCTGGCTTATAGGACGTAGTGAGGTTATATACAGTAAATATCAGTTTGTAGCGGTAATACCTAAAACCTATCGTACAGTTATTCGACAGTAAAATTCAAACTGAAGTGCAATATCTTTGCTACACCATATCTCAGGTTTTATATATATACTAAAATTATATTATATGTTATATATTATATATATCATGTACAATAATGTAATATATATATTATTATTTGTAGTATAATAGCATATATAATATTTATCCTATTTTAAATATACTATTATATATATTATATGTAATATGTATAATTTTATATATTATATTGTGGTATGCTATATTATATTAAGTTAGATTATCATTAATAATTAACTAAATTAATAATTAAATAATACCAAAGTACAAAATTTCTGCTACACCATATCTCAGGTTTTATATATAATAGATAGAAAAATACATATACATTATTATATAGGCTCTATAATATAATAACATATATTATATATCATATTTTAAATATAATATGATATATGTTATATATAATATATTTAATATTGTACATTATATTGTAGTATGCTATATCACATTGTCTATATAATACTAGCGCTAAGCCCGGCGATTCTCAGAATTTCTTTATTTTTTAAAGAAAACTGTTTTTCGACAAAAATTTCTGAACATGCTCATTGAAGGCAACTGTCCTTGACGCATGTAAAACCGGGTTCTTGAGTTCTTAATCAGTTAGATCATGGCACATTTATACAGAGAAGAAAAGTTTTAAAATTTCCAATTAAGTCTGGCATTGTTTGAACTGAGTCTGTTTTTGTACATTAAATAAGTTATATTGAGTCTGTCCTTATAACTCTTCCTTCTTTGCCAACTTTGTAGAACACCACTATTATTCTGTACCTCAATTAGTTGGTCAGTTTAGTACAGTTGATAGAGTGTCGGTCTACTAAACTGAAGGTTTCGAGCTCGAGACTTAGAAAATAGTAATTTCATAAAGTGTGTTACCTACTGTTTATGTGATTTCTTCAGTGTGATGTGTATGTATATGTTGGATGTATATACGTACTAGCTGTGCTACCCGGCATTGCCTAGATATTAAAAATCAGCTTATAGACAATGAGAAGTAATGAAAGTTGTCTGCCAATTGCTATTAGGCATTAATTATATATATATAAATATACTTAACATAAATTCATTATAAAACATCACAATTCAGTTTTTAATTCTTTGGCTATCCTAATTTAAATGACCCGATTCAGCTCAATTTTTGCTAATAAACAAAATCAATTCTCCAACAACTTTTACAAAAATTAGCCTATGACAATACATATATCAAAATAACAATAGGCCACAATCACTAATTTAGCTGCGCGTATTAGCTCAGTCAATCATCTGTTTGCAAGTTTTACTATCTCACTACGGATTTCGTTGTTTTTTGGGTAGAATTAAATCATGAGTATCATTTATTGCTCGGATTTACTCAATAGTTTTGCTGTAAAAGCCGTTTCTGTTACATAACTTCTACTTGTAGCTCTTTAGAATTAGTAAAAATTCTGCACAAGAATCAATGCATTTAAAAAACAAAAATAAAGTTTAATATTTTTGTAGTTTAGTGAAACATGCTACAAAAGAAAACGCCAATGGTTTTACAGTTTGACTACAGCGCAGACACATTGTCTAATATAAAAATGTAGTAGCCAAAAAAAGCATTGGTTCAGGGTTGAAGGATGTCGCTAGCGAAATTATGTTTAGGTCGCTGTTTACGATATTTATTTCATTCATCCTAAACCAATAGTTTAAAAAATTAAATACACGATTTTATGCCGTGTTGCATAAGTAAGAAAAACTATGCGATTGGTTCATTTTTGGGCACAATAATAACCTAACTTCTAAAACCTATTGTCGTAAAGTTTTGGGTAGATCTCATAACGCTACGATCTGTGATCATTGTTTTGGTATAGGTACAAAGACGGGTCGTTATAAAGGCTTTTCAGTAGACTGAATGATGTTCCCGAGCAAGTATAAAGCTTATAAATAAACTTATTGTCACTGCGCAGGCAAACCATAAAGCTTGTCTTTAGTATGTATTATTGATCAATAAAATATATGCAGTGACATCTAAGTCTGTTAAAAACGTATGCGTGAGGCAACGTGGAACTGCACTGACATTTCCGCTTTGGCGCACATAAAGTAACAAATTGTGTTACTCAGGACATCACTGTTCATGATGGATTTTGCAACAACACAGTAATTATTAAGGGAGGACTGGTGCATTTTGACTTGATACATTTTTCTTATTAAAAAATAGAGAATTTAGTCAATTCCTCTATGGTGACACTCAAGACTAAATTCAATTTGTACTGAAGTGATGTTTTCAGTCAATACAATTTTACAATAAGTAAAAGATACCAGGGAATCAGTTTTTTTCAGTTCACTTGTGAGAATAGCCATAAGTCTGATTCACACCATATCGTCATATGACAGCGTTTTCCTTTCAGCATTGATCGGCGATTATGTGAACCGTAAACTGATGACATCGACGAAGCATCGGATACATCGCCAAAAATTGCAGCTGTCCAGCTCTTTTTGATATTTCACCAAGCATCGACGACTACCTTTTTAATGTGAACCATTTCGGCGATAGTAATTTGCGGTCATGGATAGTGTGATCTATTTATTTTCATATTTGACGGCTGCTGCAATACTAGTATTTGATTCAAGTACTCAAAAACAAAGAGGTTTCTTCGCAAAAATTTAAAAAAGAAAAATGAGAGGCCTATGCCACGGAGTATTTGCTGATGCAAACGCTGATGGGTTTGTGATAATGTGAACATCAGTAACATTGACGATCATCGAAGTATTGTGGCATCAACGCCAAGATATAGTGTGAGCCAGTCTTTAAGGCTTGCTCGAGCAAGTACATGTATGTTAGCCTGAGCTCCCACTTTTAGGTATTCTTATTATTGAACATACAAACCTTCAGAGACTCTCAGTCTGACTGCGTAAAGAGCTAAACCAGCCAGCATAGCAACTACCAGTACGGCTCCCAAGATTCCCATCAAAGCATCATCAGTTATACCCAAATTACCCTTGGCAGCACTGCCTGAAGCAAAGCAGCATACATATATATATATATATATATTAGTATTACGATAGAGTGATTGTTGCTCAGCACATCTATGACTAAAATAAAAGCGCCATTCTCAGAGATAAGCTGTTAACAATTGTCTAGCGTTGTTTTAGCAACAAAGTTTAAATTTTACCAACATTTAAAAAGGAATTGACTATTTTTTCAGAATGTATTTATACTATTAATTTCGTTGAACTAAAAACTTGATTTCAACCAGCTTTTCATTTTACGATAATTTTGCAAAAATTTGGGTTGAACATAAATTTTTCACACATATCTCAATGTTGGACATGTTCTGCAGTAGATATTTTTAAAAATAGATTGCAAGTTTAAAACATTATGATACATTTAATTGACACAATGTTTTGCAAATATTTTTTGAAAGTTATACATTATTTGGAAAAAAATTAATTCCTATACTATATCAATGCCATAAAAATACATCATTTTGAAGTTTACTCAAGTTAGGTTTGACTTGAAAAACAATTTACAATGATGTGTCAAAATGATAATATTTTTACACAGCTACTGGAATGTATATCTTCATCTTGAGCTATTATCAGCAAAATTATTCATTCAAAGATTTTAAACCTAAAAAACCTAAAACTATGATTTCGATCATATGTCACTAGTAAAACTTTTCAGACTATCAACAACACTGACGGTATTTTTTCAAGATTTACTTGAAGGCTAACTGCCAACACAAAATACTATTGCACTAACAGTGACAGGCAACATTACAGATTAGGGTTTGAACAAGATTTGGGAGCAATTTAAACCAAATTTCAGGTTTTACTAACATGTCCAAGTTGTGACAATTGACAGAAAGAGTTGCGATTTTTGCATTATACTATTCAGAAATGGTTGCAACACGATATGATAATATTATATTCATTTGGTTTTTAAACTAGCTTATCAAAAGGTTTTCTGCTCAAAATTTTTATTTATGAAAGCAGAGCATGCGTTTATAATAGATTTTAAACAGATGACTTCTTAATATAGCTAATTTTTTGAACAATGTTTTTAATTTTTTATGAAAAGAAGAATTCTTTGCTAATAGACTCTACAAAAAATCTATACAAGACAGTGTTCTGCTATCAGAACTTCTTGAATGTTAATGCAGAATGCATAAACACAGCATAGTTTCTTTTTGATATTTTTAGAATATTATGCTTTGACCTTGTGTTATAATTATCTGCCTTTTTGGGTAACCAAAACATCTAGCATGGCGGCTAGATGGGAGAAAATGTATTAGAATGGCCGCCAACAGAAGCATTTTCACACATTGGCTAATCGTCAGCATTGAGATTGTATATCACATAATAATACTGTATTTTTGTTGTTGAAAAATTAACTTTCTTTGCGCTTACATTACAAGTATTTTTGAAATCAAAACTGTTTTTTATCCCTCTAACATAAAAATCATTGCTGAAAAAGAAAAAACTTAATACATTTGTACTAGAATAAATAGATGCAATTTTAAAATGCTGTCAGTTATCCGTTAACACTTTGAAACCTGGTCCTAAGGTAGTAATTCGGGAGTTGTTTTCCACCTGATCTCACACCTGAGTAAACTCCGCTGTGTAGTTTCACTTGGTTACATGGGAATACAATTTTTTGTAGTTTTGCATGTAATAGGTTTTCAGTTGAATTACCAGGTTTCAAAGTAATTGATGTATCTGTAGTTTAGATAGGGCCACAATACCAAGGACATTTCAAACTGACCCGAAAAATGAAAAATGGCTGCAGACAGAACTTTAGTTTCTAATGACACACTGAGTGAAGTTGTCTTCTCTCAGTAATGAAGGATAGAAAACAGAGTTAAAAATCTTCTCCTCAGCAACAAGAGTTTCAAACTAAAACTATTTATTTTCTATTCGTAAAATATATACACTCTGTGAGACTCAGTGTTCTGCAGTTGTTATGCAGTCCACCTACAGCCAGGGTCCACCTACAGTCATGTGAACTGCATTGAATGAGCCAAAATATTAAAGTCACAAATGGTAGAAATGAGAGAGTTGAATACTTACTCTTCGCTGAATTGAGTCCCAAAGCTGCATCTGCAAGATTTGTTGAGCTGTTCACCAAGTCTACAAAAAAATGGCTGCCCATCAGCTGTCTAAGGCTTACGTTATCAATTACATACAATTCTAAGGCTAACGTTATCAATTACATACAATTCTAAGGCTAAATAATTAACTTTTTACTAGAATAAACTTATTTTGCTCTATTAAAACGGAAATGAAAAATGGAAGTATGAAACAGTAAAATTTTTTTAGCTATAATTGGCTACAGCGTGTGACCTATATTTAGCTAGTTATCGTTTAGTTTAGGTTTAGTAAAATACGCGATGCATGATGAATTGCGTGACGCTGCGTGTTTAGTAAAATCATGCCAGATTGTCATAAAATTGCTCCCAATAGCATACCAGATGCATTTTAATTAATACCTCAACAAACAAGTGATTTTCTTTCCAAGTTTAAATTCTCTTTAAGTTAATAAAGGTCAAAGCTTTTTAAGCATGTGTGAATATGACTCCTGACAATTTTTAACATGACTCCTCTTTTTAACCCTTTGGCTGAGTAAAAGCCCAGCAAAAGCACCCGAAAGTCGCGTAATTTATTTTTCAAAATTCAATAAAATCGATATTTTATGAACATGCATAGCCCAAATCTTAAATTTCTATGAACAAACTCTTTTGTACATAAACATTCTTTTACATATCTACTACTACAAAAAATACAACCATGTGCAATTGTCCCTGTATGAATTGCTTGGAAGCATTTTTTTCGGTAGAGTCAAACCCTTTAATGTAGCCGTGCGATCTACCATAACGATCGCTTTTCTCTCTATATTCCAAGTATATTAAATGTCCAAAAAGTTTACATCACTTCTATCACCTGAATTATTTTTATTCTGATCAGACAAACATCACTAACCATCGCAGGATCAAATAATTTTTTATTTTACGTTTTGAAAGTCGAGCCGATGTTGACTAGTTTTTCCAACTTTTATTCATTTTTAAGGAGGCGCAATTTGTTTAGTCTTTAGCAGAAAGCAACGCCTCTCAGATAATTGTTTCATATTGTAATTCATCGAATAATATCTTGTTGATGATATTTAAAACTTACTAGTGTTCATATCCTTTGTTTAATGTTACTAGGCGACAGCTTTATAAACGTCTACCAAAAGCAACTTAAATGTCGTTTCCCCACGCAACCGGTAAATGACATTTTGGTCGTTTCCCCAGCCGAAGGGTTAACTTTTTTTAAACTTACTGTAATCATAAACCACAACCCGAGTGATAAGAATAAGGAAAAAGTTGTCAATACAAATCAATACTACTAGTTACTGCGCAGAAAACAAGTTAAAAAGTTGAGTGTAGTTTTTCAATTTTGAAGACTAAAGAAATGGGTGAGTTTAAAGAAATCTTGTAACAGATTAGGCAGCTTACGTGTCTGTTACTGTTCTTATAACGTAAAATCACTATAACTTAAACATTCTCGAAACGGACTATTTACGATGTAGGAGCGCTTACTATACTTTTGTGTAACTTTATTTGAAAAATATCAAATAATGTACCTTTTAATCATAAACTTTGCGGTCTCAAAAAAGTTAAGAAATTAATTTAAATTTTCAGTGAAATTTAAATGAATGTGTACACTCTCTCAAACATAATACTGTAATCACTGTAAACATAATACTGTAGTCACTGTAAACATAATTACTGTAATCACTGTAAACATAATACTGTAATCACTGTAAACATAATACTGTAAACACTGTAAACATAATACTGTAATCACTGTAATCATAATACTGTAATCACTGTAAACATAGTACTGTAATCGCTGTAAACATAATACTGTAATCACTGTAATCATAATACTGTAATCACTGTAAACATAATACTGTAATCACTGTAAACATAATTACTGTAATCACTGTAAACATGATTACTGTAATCACTGTAAACATAATACTGTAATCACTATAAACATAATATTGTAGTCACTGTAAACATAATACTGTAATCACTGTAAACATAATATTGTAATCACTGTAAACATAATACTGTAATCACTGTAATCATAATACTATAATCATTGTAAACATAATACTGTAATCACTATAAACATAATACTGTAATCACCGTAAACATAATACTGTAATCACTGTAAACATAATACTGTAATCACTATAAACATAATACTGTAATCACTGTAAACATAATACTGTAATCACTGTAAACATAATACTGTAATCACTGTAAACATAATACTGTAATCACTGTAAACATAATACTGTAATCACTGTAAACATAATACTGTAATCACTGTAATCATAATCCTGTAATCACTGTAAACATAATACTGTAATCACTGTAATCATAATACTGTAATCACTGTAATCATAATCCTGTAATCACTGTAAACATAATACTGTAATTACTGTAAACATAATTACTGTAATCATAGGCCCTAAATCAGGTGAAAGTGATAAGAAAAAGAAAGAAAATAGGGGTACAGACCAGTTGTCACAATTATTTTTCTACAAAACCACAGCTACAGTCATTAAATTAAAGATTAAATTCAATTTTTTATTTTGAGGGTCAAAGAGGTGTGTTGCAACAATCTTGAGATGGGTTAGTCAATTTACTCATATTTTACTGTTTGTATAACATATAATCCCCATAACTTAAATGTTATCAAAATGGATTGGGGAAGTGGTAGGAGCCCCCTATAGCATATGTAAATATGTATCACTATTTGTTTTCAAAGATACATGAGCAGAGAGTTTTAAAGCTACAAATGAACATCCTGTATTTACTCAAGTATAACACGCAAAATCTTGCACTAATTTTCAATTGAAAATTAATAGTATACATTGTACATGAGTAAATACAAGACATCGCTTGAAACCCTGTTTTATGATATACCCTTATAGTGGCTACAGAGCACAGGACAATTTTAATTTTAACGATATGTACAGACAAAACTTTTTCACAATTCTACATACAAATATGTCCATTTTCTGTTTTAAATACAGAATTGTGAAATTTATAAGCTAAATGAGATTTTTTTTGCAAGCATGCCTCCTAGAGTATTAAAATTAATTTTTTGTTAAATTTAACTCGATGCTTTACTAATTTACAATAAAAAATGTTTTTCATGCAATTATTTTTAACAGCAGTTGTTACTTTTTATTCTAGTTTTGAGTAAAAAAAGAACTAAAAAGAGATTTCAACCGTTCTAATTCCGGAAATCAAAGGTGCGTGATATATTGGAATAAATATAATAATTTGACAAAGTTAACATGATGGTAAATTGTGTACACATACTTTTATAGGCAAGCTGGTAGATGTGGATACTTGCTGTTATCAACACTCTTTGTTCATTTGGCAGATGAAGAACGCTTGTAGGACGGTGAATTTTGCATTCCGCAATAAAACCAGGTCGAAAAGTTGCTGTCATGGCAGACGCATTTTTGCAAATGGACGAAGTTCTTTTCTTTCTAAGGTCTAAGATTCGAAGCATGTAGTTATTAGAGTCGGCGACTACCATAATCTGGTCGTCAATAAAAACTAAACTTGAAGGTGCGAACATTTTCGAAATTCCGAAGAAACCATCTTGAAGACCTTTTTGATTGAAAATGGTTGACAACTCATTTGTTTTTGTATTCATAGAGATGAGCCCCGAGTCTGTTAATAAGTACATAAAATTTCCTTGAGGATCGTATGTGATGGCTGATATCACAAATTCTTTGCACCAAACAGTTAAAACCGACCCACTTGATCCTTGTCCGACGTTTACTTTCTTTAAACAGCCGAACGAATTGTCATAGAGATACAGCACGCTTGAATCTTTCAAATCTTCCACCATACCACCAAGAATACCAAATCGTGCATCTTTCAGCAACCCATCGACGTTCCCGGAAGTTTGACAAAGCCCAGCAACTAATGCTGTTTGATTTGATTTCCTATCAATTGATCGTAAACACTTGTTACCGGCATCAGCGACCAAAATCCTGTCAGGCGAGTCTCCAGACGAAGAGGTCAAGGCCGTAATGTACCCAAATAGAACTTTATCCGACTGCCCCTCGATGTAACCAACATGCGACGTGTTGCCAGCGATAAGTCCAATTTCTCGAGTTTGCAGGTTTAGGGTATACACTGCGTATCCATCGACTAAAAGTACGTGGTTTTTAATAAAGTTGTCAGGAGCCAAATGTAGAAATTGGTGAGCCCCGAAAGTGAGACCTCGGGATTTTCCATCGTAGAACATATTCATGCGTCGAAATTTTACCCTGCAATCAAAAAATAAACAAAATTTTGAAAAAACACTTATATTATAGCTATTTGATTTGTAGTTTACAAAGTACGTTTTTAAAATTTTAAACTAGTGAGTACAGTAACTTATTTTTGTAACAAAATATGTTTACATGTTTTTTATTTAATCAGCACTTAAAATAACGATATCGAAGAAATACTGTAATAGTTTAAAGAAAAAACTTTGAGAACCTTTCAAAATAGTTGAAAACTAACAAGCAAGGCAAAGGCCTGCCAGTTAGCTACAAAATTTTACAGTCTCTTTTTTCAATTAGATAACTTATTTACTTTACAGTTGGTCTATTGGTATGTTTGCCCACAGTATCTCATCACGTCTGTTTGCAGACATACGTGACAATTGTGTGGCATAAAACTTTGGCTGCTTATGTGTTGTCACTGCCATAAGAGAATGCTTTTACATGGTTTGGCTAAATGTTATGTTTTCTTAGATATATTCTCACAAATATTCTTATTATATGAGATTTTGAACTTTAGCAATTTTATTACACAATTATATATTAACAGCTTTTCATCGCTTAAAAAAGGTAAAAAAAGTAAATTGTTTACTGTTATATTTTTGCTCTAGCTTGTTGGCATTTCTCCTTCTGTTTTATCTATTTTAGTGACCTTTTTATTAATTATTCAAAACCTGTGTGTAGCCTTTTACTATGTCTATGTCATAAGTTCTTTTATTGTTTGTAGTGTTACGGTGCTAAATAAATAAACATATATATAAGATAATCAAATACCATATATATGTGTACATATATATGTACATATGTATATTTACATATACATACATATATGTACATATACATACATACATGTACATACATGTATGTATATGTACATATACATATGTATATTTATGTATACATATGTACATATACATATGTATATGTACATATGTATAAGTAAATATACATATGTAAATATACATATACATATGTATATTTACCTTATTCTTTATTTACATGAATTTATGAATATTATTTACATATTCACATTACTCGTTATTCGTTATAAGTTATAGTGAAAACGAAACCAGAAACGGCTAATATAATAATGATTAAAATGATGACCAAATTAAAGTTTTATAAAAAACGTACTAAAACTTAGCTTAAAGTGTGTGTTTAACAAGCTTAAATTATTTAAGCTAAATTCACAGTTAATGTTATATCTGTCTCAAAAGTGAGAACTCCATACGATACGTACAGTACATAGTAATTTTACATTTTTTTGCAGATCATAACCTCTAAATACACTAAAGGTGCTGTAGGTAACTATAGTAATTAGGTTAATATACTATTTTGTTACTAATTTTTAATAGGTACGTATATAAAAGTTTGATGTTTTTTACCAGGGGTGCTTGGATTAGATAATTAATACGGGTAACTGGAATAAATTAATGTCATATGTCAGGGTCCACTGTAACTACATTTCATTTTGACTTTATTTTACTAATCAACTTTGACAAAAGTAAGTCAGATTGTGTAGAAAAAGTAACAGTTTGTAATATGTACAACACATACATGAAATCTTGATGTTTTTACCAGAGTTTGCATTAGATAGTAACTAGGGGTTTCTATAACCTCTATACCACATTTTTACCTTACGGTGCCAATGCTGGGACGAATTAATGTCACACGGCAGGAGTCCACCATAATTATATTTTATCTAAACTTCATTTTAGAATTCTGACAAAAGAAACTCAAGTCATGTAGAAAAAACTAATAAAAAATACAATAAAATAATAAAAATAACATATTAAATCGGCTTAAAAATAAATTGTTATGAAATAAGGATATTCCAGATATAGGGTAGACAAGATGTTTATACCTAATTGCGTTCAGTGGTTTTTGACTGTCAGCTGTAGCTATGAAATGGACAGATAGTTATTTGAAAAGTATATTAAAATAAAAGGGTCTACATTAAAATCATAATAACTTTTATTCCTGTAACGACACACAGGCACAATTGCACGGTCTCTCCAAGTATGCCTTCAATACCTGTGTGGTATTTGAAGTACTGTAAAACCTTTATTTGAACGCCATCGTGTTTTAGTTTTTAACCCTTCCTATTATTGCGGCCTTCAAACAAATGTTGGCATTCGACTACAGGTTTTACGGTAATTTGCAAATTGGTTTGCACTGTTGAAGATGGTTATAGTATTAAGTCTATATAATTTCACTAGCCAACCTGACCATAAATGCTATAGCTTAATAACTCACGTAGGGAAGTCACTTTGGTAGATGGAATCACTGCTCAAGCTGGGCATCTGAAACAACCAAAAGCTCGAGATTAAATTGTCTACATAGTGTACCTCAGCCATAGATTTCTAACATGTTCTTTAGCAATAAATGTATAAAATGTACCTTAGCCATAGATGTCTAATGTGCATTGCTTTGATAGATGACTATTATATACTTTCGTTCGAAAATACCTCATGTAGAGTGTGATTTTTAAGATAGTCAAAAAATATATTCAATAAACAAAATATTTAATTTATTAAATATAAATTAAATATTTAGTATTATTATAATAATTTAATAAATTTAAGTGCAAAAATTCCCTGATATAAAGTTAAACAAAGTATGTTAATTGTAGTCCCAATCATGCTTTTAAAATCTTCATATCTAGTGAATATGTTTATGGGGTGTGCTTAAGGTAAGTGTGATTACAATTACATATTCTTGTAATTTGTAGAATTACAGTAATTTGTGTTACAATAGGGTTAAACGCTAGTAAATGGTAATAAACTCAGTTGATTTTAGCAGCGGTGAAGCACATTATTTAAAATCTGGTTCAAATCTTAACAAATAATCAGTGGGGAGAGTAAGGAGTGAAATAATTGAGAAGCAGAGGTTAAGATTCTATGAGCATGTCAGTAGGATGGAAGATGAAGCGTCTGTCACTATTGCCATGGCAGAATACTGTGGACTGCTCAAAATCAGCAGAGAAGTGCCCAAGTTCACATGGAGCAGGAGTCTCCCGTCAGGCTTAAACAAATTAGGTATTAGCGCTGTTGAATCCAAGATGATCTATCAGGATAGCGAGAACGTGATGTGTCAGAAACAGGATGTGTTAGTAAATTCCCTTGGCATAACTTGACAAATGGAAGTAGTGACACTATAGAACCATCACAGATGATGATAAAGACACATTTCTCCATCGCAATATCCTGTTTTTAGGTGTCTTTCAATAATATGCGAGCAGATTAATTTATCTTTAGTTATTTTATATAGGAAATACTGCTTTGAGATACGAGTAAATAAAGCTCAGTTTTATAATGCATTATAAATGAACGCACATAATTCTTTTGTAAATTTTATCAGAAACTATCAGTATTTTTTAATATTTGAAACTTTTTGAATGTTTGAGTTGATCGGATAAAACTTGATAAAACTTGATCGCGATTAAAGCACTCAGAAGAAAAATACGTGCGAAGTGCTAGTTGTTGTCATTACGATAGTTTATACTGATTATTGCATTCAAGTTGCAGCAAGTTACACATCTCTTTTCTGTTGGTCTCTTTGCAACTATAGCATTATTACAGCACTACAGAAATCTCGCAATCATAATCACACTTCTGGTTGAACGAAGCAGTTCAACAGCAAGCAAACTTTATCGGTTTTAATTTTGAAACATCCAAGCAATCAGATTACCTCAAACATCAAAAACAATCACCAATAATAACAAAGTATGATAGCAACATAGCAATATTTTCTGATAAATTCTCCAACAACCTTTTGTAAGTTCTGTTATACTTTTGAGGCTGATATGGTGAGGTATAATTGTAATAGATCTAGAGCCAAAAGAAAGGTTCATAAACCGCTTTAGAAGGCATTGACTGTACGTGCATTGCTCTGGACTCAATTGAGAAGTTTATAGACCTCTATAGATTTACAAGGTCTGAACTTTAATAGACTTTTATTAAATCTACTAAAGTCTAATCTATATTACTAAATCCCACTTTTCATTGTCTGTCTGTTAGTCTGCGTAAATGCTCTGAATTTCCTTTTTTTGCCAATTTTACCCAAACTTCACATATATACTCCATATATACCGCCAGGTCACCAAAATATTTGGTTTTAAAATTCCATCTTGTTTTTTTGAAACAGTTTCTTAAACGGCTACTTCTGGGCTGTCTGATTGAATATTAAAAAAACCCCAGACTTACTTCAGACTTACTGCTACTTATTCTTATGTTTCTAAGAAGCTATGGAAGTTATAATGTTTTCTACAAGTGGTCAGTTGGTCTTTGACATTAAATTATAAGATTATATTTTTAATTTTATTAATTATTATCAATAATATTATTAATAACTATTAAAATTATTAATATTAATTATAACATTAATAATATTAATAATAATATTATTAATATTATTATTAAACCACTATTATTAAACTATTTTGGTAAACCATAAAAGACTACTTCACCTTCAGGCCACATTGTATATATATTTTAAAGGTAAAGCGGTTTAACTTAAATAGTGTAAAAAATTAAATTGAAAAATAAAATTTGTATATATATAAATTAGACACTTAGTTATTGCAAAACGAGAGCAGCGCATTGTGGCACAGCTTTTGGGGCCGAGAGCCTCGCGGTGCAGCTTTGGTAAGCTTCGTACAAAAAAGTTTCCAATGAGTAAGTAGGTAATAAGTTAGCGTATAAGTTAGCCTATTGTGTATGTACTTAGCAAAAGGAAACAATTATCGCCTTGCATTGAGCCAATAGAAAAATTTTTATAGCCCAACCTGAGCATAATTTAGTTTTGCTCTGAAAAAACTCAATTTTTCTTTAATCTTGATCGCTTTTTCGCATTGACTAGGCGTGTCTTACAGCTACAGCTACTATTAGTAGTACTTGCAGTACTTCTCATGAAAATTATTATAGTTTCACCTGTACTAATAATGGCATAAGCTGTAATAATATTGATAATTCGGAACACGCTCATGGTAGTAGCAAAAATTGCCAAAAAAGTGGCCGAGGTAATTCAAAAACATATTTGTAGCCATTTGGATGGCATCAAATGATGTAGAACTTTTTCCTGATTTATTTAGTACCAAGAATTTTTTACTAGGTCATAAAAATAAAGTTTTTTGGTTTTTTCAATCAAGTATTTTGGTATACAAAGTATGAGTTAACAGTTTAAATGCGGCGCTCTTGTCAAATATTAGCATATTTACCGAATATCAAGTATGTACCAGTAAAAAATTTATTTGGCAGGGAAAGAGTTGAAAAAGTACAAAAAGGAGAAATAGGAAAGTTTTTGTCAGTAATGCTCACAAGTAGGTGTATCACCAGGATCCAAATAATATAGCTCAGGCTCCATGCTCTGAAAATTTTCATTAACTCCTTGAGTCAGGCTCCTTATATTAGTAGTTGGCTGCTTTGACGTAGTATCTTTACTAGACTGTGAAATACTTTAGAGGTAAAATCTATTTCCTAGTCTTGATATGTGTGTAAATTCCTAGCATGCTCAACTAAAAGCCTAAAAATCTAAAATAGTTAAGATTTTTAATAGAATATTTATAATAAAACATATATATTATAAAAATATTTTGACAATAAATAAAATACCCTTATTAGCAAGGAAGTTAAGAACACACCATGTAGAGATAAGTAAATTTCAATCAAATTTCAGTCAATTCAATCAAAGTTATTTAAAATTATGTACCAGTAAAGCACTCTGCCATGGTTGTGGTTAGTTTGCATGCATAACATGAGCATTTCTATTTGACATGCATGATTTAACAAACTTTTCTTGACATCACGCTCCAAACGCGTGTAGCAAGAGGCAACTTTATATTTAAATGAGCACATTTTAAAAACAGTGCGAGACATGATATACTCAATATAAATGGTATAAATAATAGGTAAATACATAATTAAAAGAAACAAGGCAACAAAAGCTAATAATAATTACAAAATGAACAAAACCACAAAGTAAATATAGTGAAATAAAACACTTTATAACAGTTAGTAGAGAATGACAGGGAGACAAAGGATAGTTTATTCTAGTAGCAATCTTGCATCAATTGTATCATTATAGAACTGGTTTCAGAACTTTATTTTCATAAGTGAATGCATTGAAAAATGTGTATTTTAGCGATGTGTATTATGATGACCATCTGATGGACATTAAACATTAGACAAGCACAAGAAGCCCTACAGCTTTACACCAGAAAAATATACTGCTGTGTATACATCCTGGGTTTTTTAACTTGACAAATGATCTTTATTATAGTGATAGCCATGTCTGTCCAAACATTGATAAGATGTTTAAAAAAAGGTTGCATCGCACAGGATTCAAACACCCAGCATTTGGTTTAGTAGCTTCTCTAACAACTGTATCAGTAAACTGCCTAGTCAAATTTTGGAATACTTAGTGCACATAGTAATACTCATACACCTGATGCTCTCTCATGGCTGCAATTGGACAGCCTGGGTAGTAGTTCAAATAATTGCAGATTTAATCATGATCACTCCTTATTGAGACTGCAGTGTGAGGTTTGGAAAATAAGGTGGTGGATCAAACAGTATGCTAAGTATTTCTAGACGAGAGCAGACATTGGTTGAAAATATATTTCTAATACTTTAGTAGATAATGTTGTAATTGTGCCTTTTTTGACAAAAGTATGTTTCTTTGATTAGACAGCGATGCAAGACTAATTTTGAAAATCAGAATCTGCTAGGCATAAAATGAAAAAACTGCTTGCCGAAAAGCTTCCAAAAAAAAGACCAAAAAGGTTCAATTTCCTATCACTTATTTGCTATCGGCTAAAATCTTTAGTTTCTACAATTGCTTTTTGTAGAGGAGACTGCTGAATAACCAGTACAATCAAAGTGTTATTCTATAAAAAGGTGTTGGCAAAAAAAGCCTATATTAAGGTAGAGTAAATAAATTTTGCATGTTCTAAATTGGAGTTTTAATAGGAATACTTTTTTCAGTAGGGGTATTTTGCCAGCAAAACACTAGCAACTAGTGTACCTGCAAAAGCCTGGTTCTCATATCGACTGCTTGACCCCGGCGGTAATCTCGCGCAACAAAACACTTACGGTGCTAGGCTCGGCAGATTACATTCCTATAAGGCTGCATCGCTGATGGTCACATAAAAATGGCTACCCGTCATGCCATTTCGAAAGTACTGACTTTCACCTGTACAGCGCATTTGGGAAGGTTTTGCCTGCAGCTTCTAACGAGTTGAGTAAGTGCAGTTGGTATGCCTATAATAGACAGCTTGACTAACAAGACGAAGGCCGGCATAGCTGGGACCATCTCGGAAAAAGTCAGCTCGGCTAACGAGGCTACAACCAGCTCATCTAAAGCAAGTCATATTTTGCTTACCATATATTACTGAAGCTGAGCCACATACACACGATCAGCTTAGTTTGAAGGAACGGAGCTTAACCAGCCAGAAGTCTATGTAAGGAGCACAGATGAACAAAGAAAATCAGATATAACTAGCAGTCTCTTGGTATAATTCATTGTAAGTGTGCACTTTGAATGGTATTCCCATATGTTATCAAACCTCTATTTAAACACCACCTTTATTTGAATGCCACCTCTATTTGAGTGCCATTATGAGAGAAGGGTTGGAAAATAGAGCACCACCCTTTAATTGAAGGCCACTCTATTTGACTGATACTATTTGACTTTTCTTTCTTCATGAACTCATAATATCAAATGATCATTAGAAAAGTGTCCTTGAAACCGTACTAATAATGACTTAATTACATCAATAATTATTAGTTCGCTTGTTGTCTTTGTTCACATCGAAGTCCGTTTTCCAACTACAAATTTGTTGATTGTCGTTAAAAACTTTGATTACAACCACATAAAAATAATTAGTAACTGTATCAGGTTAATAATAGTTCTTTTTTTAATGTGATCTTGACACTCCGATGTATGTAAGGAAACAGTTTGCGCATTTACAATTGAAAATGTGCAGGAAAATTTTGAGGCTAACATTAGAGGCCTAAAAAAAGAGCCACTCTGAGGAAAGGGTTAAAAATAGAGCACCATGGCATTCAAATAAAGGTTTTTTTGGTATATTCTCAAATATATATTACTGCCGTTTATTCCAGTGAGATGGTTCTTGTAGAGCAGTAAAGTGAAAATGGCAGTTTCCTTTACATATATTGGACCTGGCGCTGGTTTTATGAAGACTAGTATCCTAGCTGTCTAGTTGTTTGTCAGAAATCGTTGGGTGTAATAGCTATACATACAACTAGAAATTGTCATACAGCCCACGACCAAAGTGATAATCCCCTGTCATACAGCCCACGACCAAAGTGATAATCCCCTGCCATACAGCCCACAACCAAAGTGATAATCTCCTGTCATACAGCCCACGACCAAAGTGATAATCCCCTGTCATACAGCCCACGACCAAAGTGATAGTCCCTGTCATACAGCCCACGACCAAAGTGATAATCCCCTGCCATACAGCCCACGACCAGAGTGATAATCCCCTGTCATACAGCCCACGACCAAAGTGATAATCCCCTGTCATACAACCCACGACCAAAGTGATAATCCCCTGCCATACAGCCCACGACCAAAGTGATAATCCCCTGTCATACAGCCCACGACCAAAGTGATAATCCCCTGTCATACAGCCCACGACCGAAGTGATAATCCCCTGTCATACAGCCCACAACCAAAGTGATAATCCCCTGTCATACAGCCCACGACCAAAGTGATGATCCCCTGCCATACAGCCCACGACCAAAGTGATAATGGAAAAAGAAAGGGTAATTCGAGTTTAAAAATGCAATATTAGCAGTCAAATAACACTGCAGAACAATAAGAAAACTGCAATGGTAGCTGCAATGGTAGCTGTAATGTACTGGGTGTTATTATGTACAGCAAACAGCAATAATGAAAGGAAAAGATTATATGTTTATATCTCTCCCTGCAATAGGAGAAATGCAATATTAGAAGTAAAATAGCAAGCTGCTGTGTAATATACACAAGCTGGGGGGCTGTATATCATTAGTCATAGCAAATAACAACCAATATCAAGAAGTTGTGATATTTATCTAGATTTCTGTATTTATATCTAAGGAATTATGCGGAATTTAAAAATCTAAACAGATTTTAGCTGGTTGTCATAGAAATACATGTATATCTATAAGAAAATTTCGGCCTATTACTTAATTTTGCAAATATTAAAAATGGCTTGGCAGTACCGCAATATCGAGCACAGCCATAGTACCATCAACAAAATCTTTAGAAAATAATAACAGTAACATATTGCACACCATCAGTCACTATATACATGTAGTATATACTTCGATCTTGTAAATTCGAATGATTATTTTTATAACTAAATCTTATAAAACCGAATAATTATTCTTACAATTCTTACTATTTGTCACACGGCCTTATTGGCGTTTTGTTGGCCGGTCTTAATTTTAATTAGAAAAAGCTTGTCAAGCTGTTATTGCGATTTTTGACCAAATTAATCTGTCTATTTATGTATAATCCGATCAGATGGGTTCGTTTTAGGATATTGCGGTAACCTTTCAAAGACTTGGTAACATATTTAAATAGGTTTATATGTGTTTTGTATTGTTATTATACTTAGACGACTTCATTGAAAATTGGTTAAATTTGTTGATGAGATTTCGGTACAAGGGTTTGCGACGGCCGTTAATGAATAATTTTCGTGAATTGTGTGCACATATGCATTTATCATAAATCTCCCAGCCAATCGCTTTGCTCGTGTTTGGTCGTGGGATTATTCAAAAGTGAGGGAAAGTGGCTGAATGGTGAAGATGCTCTATTGTTGATCTGGCAAGCTAAATGTTGTGAGTTTGAACCCAGTACAACGCATTCCTTTTTCTGCAACCTTTAAAAATGACCTCAGACAAACTATCACCCTGGTCGTCTAGAGCACCGTAAGAGATCGTCAGGCATAATAACTGTCTGTACTAATATTTCAAACTACAGCAGGGTAGTAGATTGGTGCAGGTGGTAAAGCAGTGGTGTTGTAACTAAAAAGCACAAGTTCAAATCCTTTTAAAAGCATCCTTTTTTCTAAACCTGTAAACATGGCTTTGGATGGAAGATCAGGAGTGGCTCTTATTATAGTAAAATAAGTTCAAATTCAGTGCGAAACAAGTCTTTTGTTCATAAAACTTTATTGTTACAACTGAACACACGAAAGACAGACAGACAGACAGACAGACAAACAAACACTGAGATGAAGAGTTATATAGGAAGAGTTCCTTGCACAAAGTATGTCACATTGTTCAAAATTTTAAGAAAGTTGACATTGATAATTTTTTATGGGTTTAGTAAGTTAGTATTTTTTAAATGTTGAATTTGACTGAAACATTTTTTACTAAAATATATGCATTATTGCACTAAATCTTGGAATCTATCTGAGTCATAAAGTTTCATTGTTGAATAAACAAAATGACTCCACAGGTAAGCCATCTGGAACACAAATTTTCATCATTTGGTTTATACTAGTTTAATAATAGGCAACAGTTAAATTTATAAACTCAAAAGTTCCCATAAAATAAGCCATCAGTGAAATTTAATCATATGCAATTTAACTGCATTATGTTTCTCTTGACTGTCTTTTGGATGTTTTCCTTTTTCTTGGTTTGTTTGTTGTAGAAGTTTGGGTGGTGGTTTGTTCATTTGAACCTCTGCATCTCTTAGCGTTACTCATTTTGCCTGTGCATCTTCTTCTCCTGTTTCGTCGATCTCTCTTTCTTGTTGTCAGAGTCTCCGTAGTAACGTCTGCTTCCACAATAAGGCCGCTCAATTCAGCTCTCCGCCTGCAACATTTAACATTGTTTTACAATGTTTTTAGTTGTTACATGTTGTTACAAAGTTGTTGCAATTGTTTTTAGCAAAATTTTTGAGAAAGTTGCTAATGCGCAAATATACTAATATTTAGAAAATAACAGTATTCTTACGACACAACAATTTGGTTTTAGAGAGAATCGAAACACTAGCCAAGCATTAATTGAGCTCGCAAATAAAGTTTTATCTGCAATGAATCATGGCAGAGCAGTACTAGGGATAGTTCTTGATTTTAGTAAGGCTTTTGACACTATTGACCACGATATACTCATTCACAAATTAAAATATATTCACTTTTCATCGCCTTCTATTCACTGGATAAAAAACTACTTGGAATATAGAAAACAGGTAACCTCTATAGAAAACTATAAATCTAGCTTTTCAAGTTTAAATTGCGGTGTTCCCCAAGATTCTATTCTGGGTCCAACCTTATTCCTAATATATATTAATGATCTTGTGTTATCTACTAATCATCTAAAGCCTATACTATATGCTGACCACACTCATGGTCCTTTGAGAAAAGGCAGGGACATGAGAAGCCCTGGTTTAAATCAACTAAAAGCTTTCTACAATAATTATAACATTTTGTCAGCGTTACAAATTTTTCACTTCACAGTTCTTACCCTGCAAGTTGCAGAGAGTTCCCCTTTGTTGTTTCAGCCGCTGGCAAAGTGGTGGGCAGGAAATCTACAATCCCTCCTCGAAGATTTTGACCTTGGTTGGGATTTTCCGCTGGAGACGCCGGAGCGCTTTCTGGTGTTTTCGCTAAATTAAACAAAGACAGTATTGCGTGCCAATCAATGGAACTACTTTCTGATGCAACTATATGTCCAGCTTGTAACCTAAACAATTATAACTCTTTTGTTGCATGTTGTCTATTTATGAAAATTAATTTGGAAGGAGTGTTGCGGAGCTGTTTCATCTTATAAGCTTATTAAAGTAATTTATGGATAACTCAAATGTTGGTGTCTATAATTTTAGCTTTTTTATAAAATTTTTGTGTGCTTAAAAACAACATCTTTGAAGAGCAATTTTTCTTATTGCAAATTGGTTAATTTTGATCTGGTGTAAAGAAAGTCTTTCACTCAGGTTTACAATTCAAATTCTCTACATTGAAGTTGATATAAAACTTGAAAAATGAATTAAACTTTAATTCTATAGTTTAAAATAAAATTAAACTTTTTAGCTCTCTATTTATTATTGTCAGTAATCATAGAAGTATTTTATGTTAGGTTGATCTACATTATGAATATATTGTCTCTACTGACAAGAGGAAATAATCCTTGGACACTTTTTTAGAACAGATCCTTAAAATTTGCAAAGCTTACAATTTCCTATTTTAACCTTAAATTTGGCATTTTGCTAAAAACTTTTTCCAAATGTTAAACAGAGTGCATCAAAATCAAATTTATGATTTGTGTACCTAACATCTGAATCAAACAATGCTGTTTGTTATATTGGTCAAACACTGTTCACCGAGCATATAGTCTGTGCTCCAGGCTTACCTGCTATAGGTACTCACTAATCTTTGCAATATGTAGATAGAACTGCATACGCTGAATAGAGGCTACAGGTTCTTAGAATACTTACAGATGCTGAAGTCTCCATATAGCTTTTGTGCTGCAATAATATCACCAGCATTTAGGATAGCCTGAGTGTTTTGCAGTTGAATGTACATGATATCATTTGGGTTTGGGGAGTGCTTCAGTCCTATCGCATGGCCAATCTCATGCAGAAGAACCCACTGCAGAGAATACTCTAAAACACATCAACATGGCATCTAGTTAAAATGTATCTAATAACAACCGAGTCTGTTTTGAGTATTAAAACTTACTGTATAACCTGTATTTGAACACCACCTTTATTTTAACACCACCTCTATTTTAACACCACCTCTATTTTAACACCACCTCTATTGGAGCGCCACTATGAGAAAAGGGTTGAAAAAATAGAGTGCCATCCATTAATTGAACGCCACTTCTATTCGAACGTCACCTCTCTTTTACCACCACCATTAATTTTGACATTCTTGATCTTTACGAACCCATAATAGCAAGTGATCAGTATCATGGCATGTATATAAAGGTTTTACAGTAGATTTCTTGTCATGCACATAGAAGTAAGTTCCCTGATTCTAGACCGGATCAACAACTTTCCATCTACTGTGGAAGTACTTAGAGTAACACAACTCCTTTTGAACTGGATAACATTTTGCAGTTTCAAGTTTGCAGAACTCAATGAAAGAAGCCAAATCAAGTAAATAGTTTTGCTACACTTTTCAAAAATGTGCCAAACAAGTGATATTTAAAATTTTTAATTCTTTTTAAATTGAACATCACGTTGAAGCTCTAAGCTTATAGAGTGAAAAAAACCAAAGAAATAAAATGGAGTAAATAGGTTTTCCGAAAACACTAAAAAGGAATTGATGTTTTATAGGTACCTAACTGAAGAAACACAATGATTGCAGTACAGAGAGTCTGATAGAACTGATAGAGTGTGTGTATTTGTTAAGTAAGCAAATAAGAGCAAATGGTTTTAGTGTAAAGCTCTTGTTGATGAGGAGAAGCTTTCTAGCTTTCTCTAGTTTTCATCTTGCATTACAAAAAAATTCAATCTTTCTAGCTTTGTTTCTGAGCCACAGATAGTAATCAGCCTGTCATGAGAAACTAAAGTTTGGTCAGCAGTTATTTTTTAATTACCGCTTGTGATATATAAAATTTATATATAATATATATTATAAATAATGTATATATAATATATATTATATATACATTACATGTAATTTATATTATATATAATGTATATATGGTATATATTATATATATCATATATATAATGTATATATAATATATACTAGAAAATCCCCTGTCATACAGCCCACGACCAAAATGATAGTGGAAAAAAGAAAGGGTATTGATGGTTGAGAAATGCAAAGTAGTCAAATGGCACTGCAGCGCAATAGGATAACTGCAATGGTAGCTGTAATGTACTGGGTATTATTATATACAACAAACAGCAATAATGAAAGGAAAAATATATATGTTTATATTTTTCCCCCTGCAATAGAAGAAATGCAATATTGGCCAATATTAGAAGTAAAATGCACTGATATTATTAGAATAACCAATATTATTAATATAGTAATAATAAAAAACCAATGCACAATTTTGTTTACATTTCAAAATTTCATAGCTAACAATCTCAAGAAGTTGTGATATTTATATAGATTTTTAGAAAATCTATTTAACAAAACTATTTACAAAAAATAGTAGCAGTAACATATTACCCATCATCAATGTTGTTAGTGTGACTATTACACCTCAATAGTCCTCCAAACCTATAATTAAATATTGTAATAATCTCATAAAAATCTTTAGAAAAAAATATCATCGTCATTTCCTTGACTTTCACTGCTTTGGACATCAGTTAGATTACCAAAGTACTCAAAAGTTTTCAAAATGTCAGTTACTTTGAAATTGGCAAAAAGAAACGATTTCTGTACTTCTACTTTAGTTACAGAAACCTTCGGCAATTCGACAATGCTATAGACAGGTGAAATGTGCACGTTATTTTTTCGTGAAATGCGCACGACTTAATGATTCTATTTTCTGTCGCTTGACGCTTCGTTTGCCAGTCTTAACTTTTATTAAACCAAGCTTTTCAAGCTTTTGTGACGATTTTTGGCCAAATTAATTTGTCTATTTGTGTATAATCCGTTCAGATGGGTAAGTTTTAAGATACTGTCGACAATTTACAAAGACTTGGTAACATATTTAAATAGGCTTATATGTGTTTTGTATCGTTATTATACTTTAACGACTCTACAAAATGATGGTTAAATTTGTTGAGATTTTGAAACAAGGGTTTACGACGTTGTTGATGAATAATTTTCGTAAATTGTGTGCACATGCATTTATCATAAAAACTCTCAAACTTCGCTCCGCTCTTTTGGTCGTGGGATAATGTTAAAATTCAGAATAATTTTATTAGATATAAATACAGAAATCTAGATAAATATCACAACTTTTAAATATTGGTTGCTATTTGCTATGACTAATGATAAACAGCCTCCTCCAGCCGGTGTATATTACACATCAGCTTGCCATTTTACTTTTAATATTTTACTTCTATATTACAGCTATCATTGCAGTTCTCCTATTGCAGTTCTCCTATTCGATATTAGGTTGAGAAATTCGATATTAGCAGTCAAATGGCACTGCCGTGCCATTTGACTGCTAATATCGAATTTCTCAACCGGCAGTACCCTTTTTTTTCCATTATCACTTTAGTCGTGGGCTGTATGACAGGGGAATTTCTAGTATATATAATATATATACATTATATATATAACATATATACATACAATGTATATATTATACATGCTACATTATATATAATATACATATATATATTATATATAATGTAACCCGTATATAATATATAATATATAATATATGTTATACAGTACATGCTACATTCTATATATAATATATACATGTATATTATATAGTTATAATGTATATAATATATATATTACATATAATATATATATATATATTACATATAATATATATATTATATATACACATATTTATAATATGCATAGGCCTACTATATATATGCGACACTATTAGCCTTAGTGCAAAGCTCCTCACTTTTGTGATTTGATCATTCTGGTGTCAGCACATTGACTTTTTTAAGGTCTGTGAGGCAACTTAGTTGCTTCATGACAGGAAGTCAACTCTCATTGGCGATTGGGTTTGTCCCCCTTACCTGCTCTGTCCAAAGACAGCATGTTATTACGCTAACTTAGTTTTTATTTGGGAATGCCACCAATTCTTAAAAGCCTACTACCTCTTTTAGTAACATCTGCATTGCGACGAGTCACCCAGTTCTCAGCGTCATCTAACCGAACCCATGTGGGTATTGAAGTTCTAGGGCTGGGATTTCCTGCTCGACCTACAGCTCCTCCTTCACCATCTATGAATGCAAATCTGACTTCAATGTCACCTTGCTCCCCTTCAGGAGCCCAGGCAAAGCTCAGATCTCTTGTTACTGACTGCCATTTCTATAAAGAGAAGACAATTCTCACACAGGTAAAACCATATTGATTTTCTAGTGTTGTAAGTGTATTGGGATATTAACAAGAAACAAACAAAATTATCAGTTTTCACTTAAACTAATTATGTCAGTACTGGTAGTGGAAGCTGTGGTTGTCTACCCATGAGAAGATAAGTCCTACAGGCTGATTTAATTGAGGTCATATGACCTCTTTGTAGTGATATATTATAATTACTCTATTGGCAATATTTGAATTTCAAATAGAAATGTTTTTCAAATTATAGTGAGATTGTCAGTTACTGTAGAGTTTGCTATAAACTTGCCAATCACGTTGGTAAAGCTGAAAATGTAACATTGATATAAATTGAAACTTTAAAGTTGTCTACTCTCAATGTGTTAATCATTTAATTATTTTGCTTTGCAGCTGTATCTCAAGCTATTATTTTGGAGCTGAATGATTCAAATCTGTTTCTGTTGACATTTTTCTGGTGAACCATCCGTAATGTATTTAACATTTGGCATACGGAAAGTCTCCCAGCATTTTACGAACATAATTGCTGCTTTTAGAAACAGGTTTTTCTGGTATAGGTAGTTCATTTATTTGATTTTGGAGTTGTACTCTCTCACTGAAAATAAGTACAATACGCTGTTAACCTCAAGATTTGGGACATCAACCGGGCTTCGATGTTGTTACTGGGCTTAGTGATTTTTTAAATCATAAACTCAGTACAATTGTTACTGTATATATTACAGATTTTGCTTTGTCACCAACAGTTTGTTTTTAACTGCAAGCATGACTGCAAAACATTTTCTTCAATTGAAAATTAGAATTCATATTAACAAAAATTTATATTATTTTTGCTTGCTGAAAAAAATTTAAACCAAAGACTAATTACATAATACTCAAAGCCCTTTAAACTGGAAACTTGAAAGACAGCGTTACAAAACAGCTGACAAGCCCTTATTATTATATAATCACATCGGAAACAAAGTATTGATAATTTTTCATTCGTTGTCTGAAGTAATTTGGTTCAAATTTAATGAATAAAAGTAATTTTAAAGTTTTATACTAATTTTTTGAAAATTATTTTGTGCATTTTCACTTGGCAGTTAAATCTTCAAATAAATTTATCATGTACTGTATGTGAGCAATCAATCAAAGATGGAGCATGATGTCTACTTAGTTTACTGCAAGCAGAGGCAGTGTGAGTTTTTAAGAGTCAGTGTTGTACAAACAATGACTGTGACCTTAGACATATTAGAGGCCAGTGGTAAAGAAAAATTGACAAGTGGAGAAATACTCATTCGCAGAGCAATATAAAATTGGATGTCATTCCAATTTTCCAATCTATTCATTTGTCACTGTCGCAACCAGTAGCCTTTTCTAGGCATTGAAACCTACCTATCATTTGCGGGTCGAGTGATTTAGACCGCTAGGGTTTTGTAATAACTAAAACTAAAGCTAGCTTCCTGCTGCAATCAATTTAGCATTAACATTTTGTAAATATATGAAGGGCGGTAAACTTGACAGAGTGTATTGTCATTAAGAGTCATTAGTATACAAACAATGACTCTGCGATCTTGGCTGGACATGTCTGAGTACAGTGTCAAAGAAACCTTGATGGCTGAACATGTCTGAGTACAGTGTCAAAGAAACCTTGATGGCTGAACATGTCTGAGTACAGTGTCAAAGAAACCTTGATGGCTGAACATGCCTGTGTACAGTGTCAAAGAAGCCTTGATGGCTGAACATGTCTGAGTACAGTGTCAAAGAAACCTTGATGGCTGAACATGTCTGAGTACAGTGTCAAAGAAACCTTGATAGCTGAACATGTCTGAGTACAGTGTCAAAGAAACCTTGATGGCTGAACATGTCTGAGTACAGTGTCAAAGAAGCCTTGATGACTGGAGACATGTTGAGCTGCAAAGAGCAATTAAGGCTAAATGTCATTCTGACACCATTAGTGGCGATTTGGAGAATTGAACCCTGACCTATCGTTTTTAAGTCAAGTGTTTTAGACCACTGAACCAAGGATGAATGCAGAATGGTTAATTTAAACTATAACAGCAAATTCAAACTTTCAGTTGAAAAAATTCTCATGATAGAACATAAAAACAATATATTATCCTTCGGAATAGAATAAAGAATTTTTTGGTGCCTTACTACAATGGTAATACAAAGCATACCTGTGCTGCCTCCATGATTAGACTCCTTTGTTCAGCAATAGAGACAGCTCGGGTGTTTGGCCAGTAGTCTCCTACACTGATTGTTACTGGCATCCTGAAAGTGCAACTCTCATCTCCTGGCTTGCATAGCCAACTCTCAACTGTCTGGTTGCCTGTTAGTAAAAATTGTATGATAGCAATCTCTCCATGATACTTTTAAAGATCTCAGTCTATCAGCTATCAGAGTTGTTGATAGGTTCTAATACATAAAATGTGGCATTAGTGCTTCTTGCAGTTTGCCTCAACCACTTGTACTTTTCTGTTTTTTGAAGTTATCCCCTCTTTGCAAAGTTGATTTGAATTTTCTCAAAATCTAAATTAAATAATTTCACAAATACAGTGGTAAAACACATTTTTTAAAACACAACATTTTTTTATTGCAAAAGATTCTACTATGGAGGTCCTAATAGCTAAATGTTACAAGAATAAAAAGTTTTCAATGAAATTAACAAATAGAAAAAAACATCTAACTTTGACACTGATTAGGAACAAAAAATCTCAGTACAAATACGATTATAAATGTGAAGGTAGATACGGGTAAAAGGGGTACTTGCTGAGCATTAAGAGGCATAAAGTCAACATGTAGTGAGTCTAAAGGGACTTGAACAAAGCTCTTCAACTCACTTGTTCCTGCGCCACCAGCGTTTCTTCTTTTTCTCAACACCAGCTCACTGCTACCACAGAAGTTGTCTCTTTCTGGAAATGGTAAATTTATACTTTTAACTGAGCTGATCTGTAAAATTATTTACTTCAGTAGGTAGAAATCTATTTATGTTAGGAAACTGTCGCTTGTTGAAAAATTTTAAAAGATGAACTAAAATTATTGTTAGAGGTTGTTGCGACGCTTTTTTTAGATTAATGACTTTTTCTCATCTCTATTTAGTAAATACCTACAGATTTTCTACTGTTTACTTTGAGCTGTACAACAAGCATTCTTTACTTTTAGGCATATCTATGGCCTTGGAGTTACCTTTCCCACCCTTGTTTTATTCTGGACTTACAGAACATACAAAACGCTATTTTACAGTTGGCGCAGTTTTTTAATGACGGGTATTCTTTTAGGTTTTTGAAAATGATTCTCTCGTCAGAAAATAAATCTTTGCTAATAACAGAATTAAATGATTCAATTAAAATCACTTTGAAATAATATCTTATCGTGTGTGAGCCATGCCTTAAAGACCGAGTATGACATCTGCTTAGCTTACTGCATGCAGAGACTATGCATTTGTTAAGATCATTGTTGTACAAACAGTTGCTCTTTGAGCTTGGACTTGTCTGAGCTCACCGGTAAGAAAACCTCGACAAATGGAGGTACTTCCGTGCAAACAATTTGCACGGCAGTTACATGCGACAAATTTTTGAGCTTCGAACTTGTGGTTTTAATCACAGGAATGAGGAGGACGTATTTACATATTACACAGAAGTGGTCACACAACTCCCAATTGTTTGTAGCTGATGAGTTTACATGCAACAAAGAGATTGTCACACAATTCCGTGTTTTCTATATTAGCCTGTTGCGCTTTTAGCTAGGTTTTAGCTTAGTTTTATATTGCTGCTGACACTATTAAAATGCGTTCAAGGTCAAATCTCAATGTCAAAACGTGTAGGAAATCTTTCTTTCAAATTTACAATGACTTTTTTGGCATCTGCCAGTTGGTTGTACGCGGTTGTATTTTTTCTCTTCGGCCATCTATCTTTAAAAGAATGTCTAACGCAACCACTAGGTCGAGCATTGTGATAACTAACTCGTCTGAGAACAGAGCTTTCACCATTTTAAAAATAGCTTCTAATTTGAAAGCAAAATTTCCCACACATTTTAACATTTTTAAAACATATAAAATATATTTTAAAACATAAAATATTTTTAAAACATGCGCATTGAAAACAGAGTTGTGTAGGGATGATGTAAGGACATCACCAATGAAGACGATGAAAATCCAACCTCCGATCACAAATATTTGTGCAACATTACAAATATTGATGTTTACATCATACGCAGTACTTTGTTGTTAATACGATGTTTTCAAAAATAAATCCTTTTGAATCAAAGGTTCGATTCACTTCAAATAATTAAATATGTGACATCTGAAACCATTTACATGCTATGAAGACAAAAAATACGACAAAAATTCATAGCATGTAAGACTGGTGATTGTTTCTTTGAGGTTAGACACGTCTGGGCTCACTGGCAAGGGAGCCTCGACAACTAAAAGTATGCCCAGTTGCAAAAAGCGATTTAATGTTGAATTCGTCACCGGTTTCATTTTTTCAGAATTGAACACCAACCTATTTTTAGTAGGTCAGGCGTTCTATACCTTGAGCCACGGCTACTCTAGGACCAGTATACAACTAATATTGACGTTATTAAGAAGATGCAGTTTGGGAAAATTTTTATGTATAAACAGACCCTGATGACAGCCGCCTGTAAACAATAGCTCTCTAGACTTAGGGGACTTTGTAACTCTTTCACTACTGCGCTAAATTCACTATTCTGACCAAATTAATTTAAACTCATTTTAGAAAATTTGATACACTGCTAGTATTTATGCAATATCTCAAGAATCAATCAGAGATAGTTTTACTTTAAAATGCAGCTTCTTCAGAAAATTTTCTACAAGATTAATGTAACATAGTTTAGTAATAAGCCAAAGGCAAAAACAGGCTCATGATCATAGGTCTGTACAGAGTTTTTGTTGTTTGTGATATTAACATTTTCATAACTATTAGTATTTTTCTTCACAGTCGTGTGGTGGTAGGTGACTGGTTGTTGTCCATGTTGAGTCCGGGTCTTAACAAAAGGCCAAAGGATCCAACATCTTCCTCAACTCCACTAAGAGAGGACCTTCCTCAAAATGTGAGCTGTTCCTAAGATGGCCGTCTTCTGTATAGTCGCAAAAGACATATTCACTCCCACCTCGCCCAAGTATGCTATTATTATTATTAGTATTAGTAGTATTATTATTGTAAAAGTTTTTCTTCACAGTCGTGTAGTATTAGGTGACTGGTTTTAGTCCGAGTTGAATCCGGGTCTTAACAAAAGGTCAAAGGGTCCAACATCTTCCTCAATTCCACTAAGACAGGACCTTCCTCAAATGTTAGCTGTTCTTACGGTGACTGTCTTCTGTATAGTCTCAAAAGACATGTTTACTTTATTATTATTATTATTATGACTATTAAAAGCTACTACACGGCTTCTAGAGACAGAATCACTTAGAGAGAAAACACCATCACTAGAGGAGTGGCTAACATCACTGATTGAATCATCTGAGTTCGACTCTCACAAAATTTCTGACGCTTCCTTTGCATTGAACGAATGTGAGGAATTTATTTGTGCCATGATGGTAGCCATCTGGTTATTCCATTTTGAAGAACAAGTAAAAATGGAATTGCTTAACAAAAAAACTTTCGATTGCTTTCACGTGATTGGCAACCAAGTTGTTTTGTTAGAGACCAAATTTGATTGGTCGAGTTAATGCGTAGGCTTTGTAATGAAAAGGAAAGTGAAACCCTATTGATTAGCCAGTTCATCGACTGATGGTCTGTACTCTTATTACCGTGATTGCCAATAGGTCAGCGCACGGTAGCGGAAAAATTAAACATTTAACTGTTAAACTAGTGAGATAAGGTTTTACCGACCTGATGGCTGACATACTGGCAGCAAACTGAAGCAGAGTGTGAGAGCAATCAACATCAGATCCATTTTTAACTTTCTGTAAATACAAGAGGCACTTACAGGCATTCATATAATCACAAGGCTATCATACCAACACATCAACCACAAATATGCCAGAATTCTGAACAAGTGTTTTTTAACTTTATATATCTATTAGCGGAATATCTGGCGTTGCACGGGTATTGAAAATCAGCTTATAAACAATAAGAGGAAATGTAGTTGCCTGCCTCTTGCCATTAGCCTGACACATTGCCAATGGCTAATTTGAGTAAGATTAGTAATATGAGCTAACTACTTGCTCGCACGAAAGAGCAAGCATAAATTTACATTGCACCGTAACAGAGAGCAGTAGTGTATTTTTACTCACATAGTGACATATTTCACCATAAGAATCCATCAATCTCACATAGCTAAATTGGTAAGGCCTTTGCTTGGCAAATGCGAGACTAAATCATCTGTGATATAGATTTTTCATTCCAATATTTTAATAGCTATAGCTGGACGTACTGAATTACACAGAGATACACAGACTTTAAAATATATATATGTAGATACTTTCTGAATGCTCACCATTGCACAGGTTAAAAAAATGCAGGTTATAAACATAGACAGGTAACGTAATTGCCATTGGTTTAGTTGACTAATTATTCAAAAGCAAAATAAGTAAGGTGGCTAATTTGAGTAACTTAAGCTAGTAACTTATGTTTACAATTTCACTGTAAAAACTTACTATAAATAAGCAGTGAAACCAGCTTGATGTTATGATGTGTTATTATGTTATGGGTAATGATCTTTAAGTGTGCTAGTTATACCCAATGGTATTTTCATAAGTGCTGCATAATTATGTGCACAATTATTCCATCATGTGACAAGGACAACGTATCATAGTGTTTATCTTGTTTATCTAACGTGTCCAGCTTGTCTGCAGAACTGGTAGTTCTGAGTTCAATACTAGTACGAAGCAGAATTTTCATTCTTAAAACTTCATCATTATAACAGGACATCCATACGACAAACATGAATTTATATATGTAAATATTGCAAATATATCAAGGAAAGTTTTTTTCCTTGATATATAATTTTTCCTTTATATATTTAATATATAAACTCACTTTTTCTAGTTATATACGAGAAGACTTGTTATTATTAATAGACAGCTTTGTAAGTGTCAAATAGCAGATTACCTCACTTATCAGGTGACAGCAACGTAAAATATCTAACCTTAATTCAGGCACTTTATCAATCTATACTGAGTAATCTATAATTGAGTTGATATGGAGCTGAGATTGAGTTGAAATTGAATCAGTAATGAGTCAATATTGAGATAATAGTGATTTGTTAATGGGTCGATTTTGAGCTATATTGAATCAAAAGTAACTTGAGATTGAGTTGATATTGGTATTTGATAGTGTATCCTAAAACCGTTTGTCATTGTTTTACATGTATAAACAACTTTAGAAACACCACACTAGTTGCTGAAAACTATATTCTCATGCAGTAGACTGACTGAAAGTATCTACAAACACAAAACTTAATGAATTTACTTACATGTATATTGTACTGAGTCACATCAAACACTGACTGATCAACAGTGCTGCTGCTCCACCATCTATCGTTGACGCTCTGTTCGAGCAGAGTTTATCATTTTCAACTATATTACAAGGCTAATGTAGCGTGAGATGAAGGCATGTGTATCAGCGTATGCCATTTTATACTAATCCAGTTGCTAGGCAGTTAATCTTCCTATAATAATTAAGATAGTTAGAAAATTACATTCACTTTGAGTCATTATATAAGTTTGCATTCTTTCAGTTTTGGAACCAAAGTTTTTGAACGTAATATTATTGAGATTAGGGTTTAGAACTTTCAAAAAAAATTACCAGTTGCCTTGACTCTTTAAAGAGCGTTTTAAACCTGTTTGTTTAAAGGTTTGATACAATGTTACTGAAATGATGTTAGAATTCGCATTGAGTTTATTTTGAGTTTGTTGAAATTGATTTGCTCTACGATTTGTTTCTTGCATGATTAATATCAAGCATTTACAAGAGAGTGCACCACTTGGAACCATTCAAAAACTCGAGGATCATTAAACATTCTTACCGAATGGCCTAAGGTGAAACATTTTTCATACACATTGTTTCATACGCGAGTTAGGCATGTAAAAAATTTGCTTGAAGACAAAAGTAACTTAGATAATGTAAATTTACAGTAATACAAACTAAAAATTCTACTTTGGATTAACCGAAATATTATTTATCATTCATAAACCAGAGTTGTCTTGCCTTAACAAGAAAGCTGAATTTACTTTTCCCTGTCTACACTCTACAAGCTGCCTTCTCACTCATTTCAATTAATCAAATTTGACAGAGAATAATGAATCTAGTTAATCAGAAAAATTGATAAAAAGCAAACATCTTGTAAAGTAGTTTACTTACACATGAGTAAAAACGCATGAAATTGTCATTAGTTGACAGTCAAAAAAGTAAGTAACATCTTTGCTATATCAGAGCTGCAGTCATTTGTCAAAAACCAGTTATAGGATAAAACATTGCTTTCTACAGGATTCCAACTTGCTACGTTAAGTTTATCAGTCCGACGTTCTAAGGGTATGGCCACACGTACCAATTTTTTTTGTTGATTCTGACCAAAATCATGGAATGAACGAAAAACACAAAATTATTCGGCCGAAATTCATAGAATTGTCAGAGTTGTGCATGCACACCAAAATTGTCGACGAAACGCTTTTAATTGGCTGAACAAATTATTAGCAAGCACGATTCTAGCAGCTTTTGCAATTTATATAGTCAGTGGCACATAACACGACACACAAAAAAAACTACTAACTGCGATTTTGCATAGTAAAAGTGATGCAACTGAATGACTTGATTGTGCCGAAGATGGCAACTCTTTCTTTAACGGAACTTTCAGTAATAAAAAAATTGTTATTATTAAAAAAGAAATGATTTGTGGCCATAGTGTCCAAACGATAAAGAACCAACAATAGCGCAATCTAGGCAGTTGCATCGTATGTACTATGCTGAATTGCAATAGTATTTTTATTGTGTGTCGTAAAATGTGTCTTGGGCTATATAAATTGCAAAAGCTGCTGGAATTGTGCTCGCTAAAAATCTTTTTACTGTATATATGTAGTAGCCTATATATATATATATATATATATATATATATATATATATATATATATATATATATATATATATAGTATAACTTAATATCATACTAGTATAACAAAAGTCACCTGACAAGTGCAAAAGCATGAAAAAGACCTGTCATGAGTTGCCAGAAAGAAACATCAACCTGGAAATAAGATAAATAACCTTAACTCATTCCAATGCTCTAGACAGTTATAAGTATGTATTATAATAATTATATACTTTTGCTTCTAAACAGTACTTTGCTGGTAAAGGGCACAAAGCAGCATAAACCATTTACAACACTAATCTAGCACTATTAGTTCTAAGCTAATAATCTAGTAACTCTAGCACTAATCTGTTAGCTTGAGGCACTGAATGTCAAGTCATAATACGTGTCTAGAATCTTGGTACAAAATCATTAAGTCATGCAGGGATTAAAAATATAACTTTTGCATGACTGCCTTTTGCCTTTCAGTGCAGATTATCACACTTAATTTGACAACTTCACCCGGTCTCCTTCCTGATCTAATATGTTTACACCCAACTACACTTTGCCAACTGCTGATGCAAAGCGTCAGTGCCTGACTCGTTGATTTTTGGAATTTGGGTTTAAAAAGGATTATAGATGAATTGTAGAAGAGTTTATCAAAAAGTCGACATTTTACCCTCATTTGCAATAGTTTTTGATGTTTGAAGTGATCTGATTGCCAGGATGTTTCAGGATTAAAATCAAATAAACTTGATCACAGTTAAAACGCTCAGAGAAAATGTGTACAAAATGAACTCACTAGTTGTTATCGTTGCTATAGTTGATATCGGCTCTTTTATTCAAATTATTCAAACCTAACGACCCCTAGGGTTTCCTTCATGTTTAATCCGATGACCTTCAGGTAGGTGTTTAAAAATGTTTTTACACAAAACTTCTGCCGATTTTATCAGAAAGTATTGATATTGTTCTAACATCTGCGACTAATTTTAATGCTTGATGTGATCTGACTACCAGGATTTTTCAAGATTCAAATCAACAAAACTTTACCACAATTAAAGCGCTCAGTAGGAAAATACGGGTGAAATTATGTCACTAGTTGCTACCATTGCTGTAGTTGTTATCGACTATTATGTTTAAGATGCAGTGTTATGCTTCTCTATTTTGTTGGTCTCTTTACAACTAATGATGTCATAATCACACTTTCACTTGATCTGATTGTTTTAACAGCGATCAAGTTTTGTTGATTTTAATCTTGAAACATCCTGACAGTTCATCTTTAAACACTGTGAGCTCTGCTAACAGCAACAAAATACATGGAGTTGTCTTATATTTTTTTAACTCAGTCAAAATGAAAAGGAACTTGTTAATTTGCTAGCGAGTGTATTATATTAATTTCAAACAAACTATTATGTTATGTAATAAACCAGAATACTTATCTACAAACCAAAGATCTTTATGGCCATTGGTGTATGATTCTCACTTGCATTTTGGCTAAAAAACATCAAATTGTGTTCAATTCTGTAATTTATAAAAAATTGAGTCATTATTTGGTATCTTTGAAGACAACTGCAACAATTCTTCCTGTTACTGTCGAGTTTCCTAGACTCCCCTTTTGCGTTATGTATGCAAAAACTCCAACTGTTTTTTTTTATTGTTCTTAGTCAATTCCTTTCCCTCTCCGGTCTTCTTAATACTTCCATATTTGTGATGTGATCCTCCAAGATGTTCTAAACATTCACCTTAGAAACCACACTTCTGCTGCTTCTACCCTTCCTTACATCTGAGATAAAAATAATAGATGGGTCACTAACAAAATTACCTGAGAAAATTACACAACCTATTTACAGATTTGTAGTAGATCCTTTTATAAAATATTATTGATAAACCTTTACTGTAATCTGTAATAAGACCCATGTCTCTCTGTCTGTCTGAAGCCAAACTGAAAGCGTTATGAAAAAAACTTGCCCCACACAGGACTTGAACTAACTTGAGCTCTAGCGCTCTACCAACTGCACTTCACAACCACCAATGATAAGCAGAATAAATTTGCACATGTTTACTATATGAACAGGCTGCGGCTGGTCTGCATCCAGTCCTTGCAGCAATCTTTGAAGTACTTAAAGGGTATGTTAGTACTCTATATCAACATGGTCTGTCTATTAGCATACAGGAACAGCTTTGCTTGAATCTCTATCACTGCTGTTGAGAGTGTTGTATCTGATATCAGCCACGTACAAATAAACCTAAAGAAAATAACAAGTTAAATCCCACCCAGCTTGCATGACGGATTTCCAGGGTTAGGAAATTTACAAACCCCTATCTTTGGGATTATCCCCACCACATCCTAACTTCTAAGACTACCCACCTATTCCACTACGGAAACATTAAAGAGCATCACATAAGAGGATGCCAGTTAATCACCCAGAGTTAGTAATTTGAACGCTGATTAAACTCCTAAAAGAGTGCGACTTAAAATATGCGCTGAGTCAGCGACAAAACCCAGACGATAGCAACCTGCGTCATGCGGTGTAAGATGGTACCAATCTACATCAGACAAGGGATTAAAATTAAAAATTAAATATTATGAAACACCCGCTGACAGAAAACAACAAAACATTGCCAGGAATCTTAGAGTTTGAAGACTCAAAATTGAAGACTTAAAATGTATATTTTCATTCCAGGGAACTAAGGCTAACTCTTAAAGATGTGATTGTGTTACATTTTAGTTGATTTAAACAGAAATTATTGATTTTGTCAATCAGTTGATATGTTGTTTGTTGTTTTAGGGGATTTCATTGTCAAGATATTTGAAGATTAAAACCGAAAAAATCTGGTCTCGGGAAAAACGCTCAGGCCAAAAAAACATGCCCAGACTTGCCCAAAATGATGTATATAGTGAAACAGTCTGTCTCTATCTCTCATATTCACATCGGCTATTGCGATAAAGTCTAGTCCTACGCGGCTCTATTGGCATATATTTTAATTTGTATTTGCTCATGTTGGCTAGAATAAAAATTTAATCTAGCTACAGATACATTATTATAAATGTTTCAAACGCTTCTAATAAGATAATTAGAAAATTCATAATATTAGTTTCTTCAAAATGCTGTGTAAACATTTGAGTACCAACTATGACTCTGCCAGTCTAGTTAACTTATTTCATCGCAGCTTTGTATCAGCAAAGTTCTCAGTCATTACCCACACCGAAAAATAGTTAGTAAATAAACTAAGCAAATCGCGTATTTGAAAAGAATACGTTTGAATATTTGTCGAAACCAACTGCATTCCTAAAGAAGTCATGCATAGTCAACATTATCTCGTCATTATTTGTACCAATTAGTAGAAAACAGTTTACTGGTCACATTTGATTAGTTTATTCAAGGACTAAACAAAATGTTTTTATGAGTTGACCAAAATAGTGAACGCAAAACAATGTCAATTTCTTTGAAATCAATTAACCACCGATTCTAGCAAAGGGTTAATAAAGCCATTATTGCACCTGGTTGGCAGTTTGTGGACCCACCTGTTTTACTTAGTAGTGTGCATAAAACTTGTTGAGCACTTATTATTTGGTTCATTAGAATTGAGTCTAGGTATGTAAAGTACCTGTCAGTACAGCTCTGATTACACTTTATAAATCCATCTATTAGACAAGATTTGAGCACATGTGGAAATGAGGCTACGATGGCTATTCAATATGTTCTGCAAATCATGTTTTGCATTATCTTCAACAATATTATCTTATTATATAATTTTTACAAGCACAAAAAATTTCATCTCGGCATAAAGTTTTCATTGAAAACATTCATCCAATTTGTAGCCATTCACATAGTTTCAGCTCATATAATCTGACTATTTAAACTACTGCAGCAAACTAAAAAACATATCATGGTTTGTGCAGCATACATTCAAGTCTCATTTTCCCTTTTATGGTAGTTTCCAGGTGAATGCAATTGCTCCTGTAATCATCCCGTAAACAATAAAACAAATGCCATAAATATATGTCATTTATAGTTATGTCGTTCTAGCCCGCATCTACTGAACGCCTTCTATTTGGGAGTTAAATAGATTGCGAGTGTAATGTTCAAAATGAATAAATGCTTAACAAAAGCATAAGTACGCCAAGCCAACAATTCGCAGCTTGGTTTCTGGAAGTTGAAGATGAGCATTGATCAATCCAAATTTCCTCACTTTCTACAAGTGAGAAGTGATCATAAATTCTAGTCATAAATCTAATTTACTAGCTAAAACTGCCAAAGACAATTTGAAGCAAATATTATAGCTAGGTGAAACAATAAAAAAATTTATGAAACGATGATTGGTGATAGCAAAACATTATAATTTTATTAATTAGTAAATTTATTCATGAGTACTAAAATCGTGACCTTTAGTATATTTAACACTTGTTCATTGATCTAAGCCAATATATTGCTAGATGCTATAGATTAATTAAGAAGCTGTCAGTTTAACAATCAACATCATTAATTTTGTAACAAGAATTTACTATGTAGAAAGTTACATTATAGTCTCAAACAGGGAAATATAATCTGAAACACAACAGTATATATATAGGGAACTCAAAGTTGAAGATAAATTTACCTCCATTCTTTTATCTTCCTCTGCAGCATAACGTGCTGACGCCTGTCAGCTCTAACCATAAGCTGTCCGCCCCAATCTTTAAATGCCTGATGCTCAGAAAACTCTGAGTCACCTTTACTGGCACTAGCAGCACCGTTACAACTCTGTTGTTCGTTAATAAAATGTGTCGATACAATAATTCAGTAATTTAACAATGACAATTAATTTAGTAAATGATGATGTCGATGTTCGATCTAGTAATTGAGTAAAATCTCTAACAACGAGTATCTTCGAGTTCACAGACAACTCGTTTTACGAGCGACAACATTTCTTATAACCTATATAAAAGTTTCGTGCTGATAATCGACTGAAGAAGAATAATAATATTTACCGCTTGTGGACTCTTTGCACATGTATCACTATTATACACGCCACGAATAAAGACCCTGCTCAAATCTGAGCGTTTCAAAAAATGATCTCAATTAAACGCATATATCTCTAGACAGGGTTGGTCTACAAAGATAAAAATGTCATCAAATTGTAGCTGATGTTCTAACCTTTCATTGGTTTTAGTTTTATTTCATCGATTTGTTGACACAATCACATCTCTAGCCAATGTACAATAAAATCTCGGTTCTCGAACGCTTCTTCGGTTCTCGACCAACTCGGCTTTCGATCAAAAGATTGGAGATTTGCTCATCTTGGATCTTGATCATAAGTTCGGTTCTCGACCAAACCAGAGCATGCCCATTGGAATTAAACGGTCAGAACAGCTCCTGAAACAGCATGAAAACATTTAGGAGAAGCAAGTTACGCTTCATACACTTTTCACAAAAGGAAGGAACCATCTGGGACAGCCTCTCCTTTATCGAAGAGATTTGCTATGGAAACAACTCCTCCAGTCGAGTTACCCTAAACTGTTTTGGAGGAGAATTTTTCTTCAAAGATGTGAAATAAACATGCCATTGTTGTTTATATTTTCTTTTTCACACAATTTTTAATGTAACTGACCTGTTGCAATTTTTTCTGTTTCATTATTAATTTCTGCATTTTTAGTATTGTATCTCAACGTTTAATGTTATCGATGTTTTAAAAGCAAAACATACTAAATGTTTGCTTTTTATTTTCTGTGTTTATTACCATAGATAGAAAATCTTTCAATAAAATTAAACACAATTTATATCTACCCAGTTTATAGTGTGAAATGTTAAACAATACTTTACCGAAGCTGTTTTTTTTACTTGGAACGAATTAAAATTTATACACATTATTTCAAATGAGAAAAATTGTTTCAGATCTCGAACAACTCGGTTTTCAAACAACATTCTTGACCGGATTATGTTCGACAATTGAGATTCCACTGTAAAAGGATGCGCATTTACTCACATGCTTTACTCTTTCTGTACAGTTTATCAGGACAGGAAGATGTGTCAGCAGATTATGTGGAAGATTCGCTTCCCAAGAGAACAAGAGGGTGGCTATATTTTAAGTTTCTAGACATTACTTTATATTCTTATAACTTAGTCTACAGTGTAACTTATTATATATTTTTTGTCTTTAAAATAAACATAAGCTTTTGGGGAAAAAACCTCTTCACATTCCTTAAGAATTCCATTTCTCAGAGTATTAGTCCTAAATTCTCATTTCTAGAAAGGTCAGTTATAAAATTTTGATTACACTAATCAACAAGACAGATTGGTTAACAGTCAGGACCATGCCTTATCTGTGAAGTTAGTACTAACAACTTAGCAGCTCATCTGCATTCACTAATAAACTTGAGCTACTCTTTAGCAGTTTAAGATTACTTGGTAGGATAATTCTCTCACCTAAACTTTGTTTAACCAATTGTTTAAACTGCTTCTCAACCCGTTTAAACAGTTGTAGCAGAGAAACCATTAACTATAGAATAAGAAAAGATAGACGTTAGATACGAAGTTAGTTTTTTATTTTGATTTATTACTTATTGTATTTTATTTCAATACTTTTAATAATCAACACAACAAGAGCATATAAATAACTGAGCAGGTTTTGATAAAAAAATATTTGGCTCAGAGTTTGGTTAAAGTCTCACAACTGGCCCGCAGCTAGTGTACCCATAGCCTTAGGACTTAAGCCTTAGGTAGATCTTAGAAATGACATTTAGTAGCAGCTCTACATAAGCCTTATCTCGGTTTCTAAAACAGGGTACTTTTTCAAATCTATCAGCTCTGTATAGTCGGTTAAACTACATCAACCAAGGCTAGACACAGAATGTCATCTGAAGCTGAAGAGAATATTTATTGACGGCCATACTTATGGGCTATTTGTTTATAGAGCAAAGACATTTGAATGCTTCTTCGCATACCTCTCAGCAATGGTAGGTAGGTATGGCAAAGGTAGAAAAACCTGCTTATGTGTGTGACACTATGACTGGCTAACGTTACATTCATATGAATTTAGTTCTACAGCTGTAGCTACCAGCAGTTCAGTTTTACCCACTGCCAGGCCCATATTCCCTGGGGCAGCTGGCCGGCTGAGCCGCCCCAACTTTTTAGGAACTTTTGGCGGCTAAGTACGGTCAAACTCGGATAAACTCGTCCTCGGATAAAATGTAAAATTTTATCACGAACACATGGTTAACTCGAACGGATTTGTTTGGTCCGTTCCCACGCAATGATAAACTGCTTTAGATAACTTGACCTCAACATCATTAATTTGAACAGTTATTTACCCAACGGCTACGGAAACGGTTTTTATCACTTTATTCCAAGCCATAGAGATAGACGTCAACTTTTAATAGTTCTTAGACGTAATTATTATCATCATCGGCAAAATACTCTTGTTAACGATTTTTATAAAGGTTTGCAAATTTAAAAATTTAACAAACATCCACATGGCAATGGCCCAATAAAAGCGAAGAAACCTTCGGATAAACTTAGAATAAAATCAGCAAAATTGATGTTTGATAAAACGCTCAAAAGAAAAAGATGGTTTTTTTCTGAGCGTTTTAACTGCAGTCAAGTTTAGATTATTTTAATCTGAAAACGTTCTGGCATTTATTGTACATCACCTAAAACAAACAACTCTCAAATAATAAAAAATGTTTATATACTTTCCGATAAAATTTTTTTAAACTTTTCATGGGACGCCCGGTTGAGGCCCGACATAAAAGAAACCTGTTGGAGGGCTTACACTGCCCCCTCCAAACCCCCAAATGCTCATAACTATTCGCCTAACATTAGCCGCCCCAATTTGCAACCAGAGAATACAGGCCTGCCCACTGCTACAGGAGAACAAGCAAAATGGGGTCAACAGATTTCTTACCACATGAGCATCATTCATGTTTATACAGTCATTCTCACTGTATGCAGTTCATGTTTGCAAACAAACGATAATAAACTCTATCACCTTTTGTTACTTTAGCGAACAATTTCTTTAAAAAAATTAGTTTTTTTACGAGATGAAAAGTATTGCAGTACAGATCTAAACAGACACCAATGTTAGAGCATCGTTAATATCATAACCATGCTAACACTTGAAAAGTCCACAAGCTCCAAAATGTCTACATGACATTCATTCAAAAAGGAGCTGAATCTACATAGTTTACATGTCATATGACGAGGTGGAGTCAATGAACTTCCTTCAATCACAAGATTGGAGGTTAAGCGGATAATATTAAAAATGTCGTACCAATAAAGCTTTATTGATTTACTGATCTTGACTCCTACACTAAAATACAAAGTTGTGTAGGAGTCAAAGCCACAGATAGAATACAAATAGCTCTATTTGTTACATCTATGACAATCCTTTACATTGACTACATAGATGGAGTGTTTTGAAAGTTACATAAACATGGAATCTAATCCATCACAAATATTGTACAGGCAGTTATAATATTTTGTTAGCATATTTGCTATCTAAGAGTTTTACTGCTCGTTGAGAATGAAAAAAAACTTTGCTCATTGACTGGTTCATTAAAGTAGTTGAGAACGCTCTTCCAGACAATATTATTCATAGAGTTATATTTAGGGAAAGCTGCCTTTTTATGCATTTTCGCGGGCTTTTGTTTTGCGGAAGAGCACGTACGCAAATAAATTAAATAACGCAACACTCAACGAATGTCATCAATTTCAGTATTAACAGCTTTCGGAGATGATTTCACAGTAAAAAACTGCAAGAGGGAGTTGAGATGACAACACCATGATAAATTCTGAAAAAAACTGTAGCGGCCTTGAATAATTTTGTAAAGAAGTGAGATGCATTGGTAATGGGTGCAACTTTAATCTTCAGAGATAGCTACAAAAAAACTTAGAACTCAGCGATGTTTTCCTGGCAAATGCATTTTAGTTTTGTGTAGTAGTTATCTCTCCTTTTTGAAAAGGACAACTCTAATCATACGTAGAATTTACAACGTGTTAAATCTATTATACAATATTATTTTATTGGGTAGTTTGTGTTTGCTAACAGCATCGAGCACCAAAATTATTGAAAACTAATTTAAAACCCGAATGAAAAAACTAGCTTTCAAAATCTGTCATCTCATTTGCTTGCAATACCATGGGACACCTCTTAAAGTGTTAGCTTCTCTTTAAAATCTATTTATTTATTATTGTGCTAAAGCTATAACTTTTTTAGCTATTTCTATGATTTCTAAAAAATAAAAGCAACCAAGTTTGTACATTTCTATGATAATTTTCACCAAATTGACGAGCAACTGATGGCTCAATCTGCAGATCCTACACCTAAGAAATTACATTCTTATCTAGAGTTCGATCTTTATGTTAAGGAGAAGAAATCACATTCGAAACAATTAAAACTGTAAATATATACATATTTTAAAATTGTTTATTCATTGCGTCAAACATTGGTTTTGCATATTGTATAACTTCACTAAAGGAAAAACAAACTTTTTTCACAAAAATGTGTTTAATTATGATTGAGCAAACTTTTTGCAGATCTCAAAGTCCAAAGCTCATGCTGCAATGTAGTGGTAATGTCAGGTGGCGGCAGGTATCGACGGGCAGTGGCAGGGTAGATGCCGTAGTACTTCATATTGTTGTATGTGCTTTTTAGTAGTAGACTTGTGGATTTCATAAGTGTGAAAGAGAGAACGCTGTGATGGGTGCCACAGAACCTTGAAAAGTATCACAATTGGTCAAGTAAATAAATCATATATTCAATATTTCAATATTGGTTGAAAGACAATACAGACATCAAATTAAAAAATAAAAAACTTTTTTCAAATTTAAAAAGCAGAAATCATGAGTAGATTACCAGAAGAAGTGACTATATCAAAATTATTAGTTTTTTTGACATTCGAGTGGTAATAATAGATAGTCGATAATAGTTTTTGTAAATTGTTGACAGGTAGTGGTGGCGTGTGATAAAGGTGGTGGAAAGTGATTTCAAAATCGATCATGACAATTGACACATATTAATTTTAAATCAGCTAATAAACATAACTGGTTTCATTAAATATAATTTAAAGGTTGAAAAAATTTAATAAAATTATTTATTTGTTTATAAACTACTTTGAAAAAAATAATCAAAACATAATTCAAAAATAGTACAAGACTGATTTAGCAAATAAAATTAATTGATTAAAATTAGACTCAATATTTTATCAAAATAAATTTTATCTGATAAGCTAAATTTTGTTAATTGATATTTCAATTTGAATTCATAAGCACACTTTGCAAAATACCTCAAAGGTTTCTCATACTTATGCTAATATAAAATTAGACCAGCTTAATGTATGTAAGTCACTGTATTTAGGAATTTTCTACTTGTATCTTTAAAGGTTGACTTGCAACAAAATTCACATTACAGTTATTTGGTATCAAAAGATTCACCATGTCTTACTCTATTGTGTTGTATGTGCCAAATACATGGAAATGTGATTACAAACTCTTAAAAGCTAAAAAATGAACAGTTAATTGCAGCCTAAGATTCAAATAGTTGTGTAAAAAATTTGTATTAGCTTTGTATATATACGAGTTGGCTAAAAGTTTTATTAGTTTAACCCTTTGGCCGGAGAAACGACAAAAATGTTGTTTATCAGTTGCGGTGGGAAACGGCATTTATGCCGCTTTCGGTAGGTGTTTATAAAGCTGTCGTCTAGTAACGTTAAACAAAGAATATGAACGCTAGTAAGTTTTAAATACCACCAACAAGATATTAGTCAATGATTTACAATATGAATAACTATCTGAGCGGCGTTGCTTTGTGCTAAAGACTAAAGAAATTGCGCTTCCTTGGGAAAGAATAAAAGTTGGACAAACCAGTCAACATCGGCTCGAACTTCAAAACGGTAAAATAAAAATTTATTTAATCCTGCGATTGTTAGTGATTTTTTGTCAGATCACAATAAAAATAATTCAGGTGATAGAAGTGATGTAAACTTTTTGGACTTTTAATATACTTGGAATATACCAAAAGAATAATCGTTATGGTAGCTCGCACGGCTACGTTATGGCGTTGGACTCTACCAAAAGGAATGCTTCCAAGCATTTCATACAGAGACAATTGTACATGGTTGTGTTTTTTGTAGTAGTAGATATGTAAATGAATGTTTGTGTACAAAAGATTTTGTTCATAGAAATAAATTTAAGTTTGAGCTATGCATGTTCATAAAATACCGATTTCATTGATATTTCAAAAATAAATTTCACAGCTTTCGGGTGTTTTTGTGAGGCTTTAACTCTGCCAAAGTTAACAGGTGGAAGGATTAACAAGTGAAACTAACTAGCAAAAATAAAATAGAAACTTACAGATCTGTAAGTATTTATTAGATGAATCATGGCGCGTTAATCAACAAATTAAAGATGTACTTACTAGACATGAATATTATTAAATATCAACTGATAACTGCCTTTTTAATGTGTAAGTTTTTGCCTAAGTTTTGGTGTAACATAACAATATCTGTTTATTATGACAACGAATTCAATAAAAGCTCATGCTACTATTTATCCATTGTTTTAAAAAAGTTAATTTTCATGAATCCTGAAAGACGCAATTGATATGTAATTTAATAGCAAACTCAAAACTTAAGCTGAGTTTTCACAACATATTAATATGTTTGGTATTTGTTAAAAGAAGTATTAAGATGAGAATTATTGACAATATAACATATAATTTTTGCTATAATTATATAAAAATTAATATAAAACACATCTTAAATTTTATATAAATAATATATTATATTAATTATCAACAAAATACATTAATAATTATACAAATCTTTAATTATTTATATTAACAATTATTATGTAATATAAATTATTGATTATTTATATTAATAATAATTATTTATATTAGTAATTATCATTAATAATATAAATAATTATTTATTAATAATTACGAATAAATATAACTACATGTGGTTGTTGACAATATAATAGTTTTTAAAAATTTTAGCACAAAATGTTAATATCCTTTATATAGACAGAAGCAATCCAGAATGTAAAAAGAAAATTCTTTCCAGTTCGTATTTCCGTGAAACTTGTAATAAAAGGTCAGTTAAAAAAATTATAAACTAAAAACACATTCGTATCAGCTTCATCTCTTGACAATGCAGAAATATCTAATATTTACCATATTAGTTATAATTCTTGAAGCCGTGTTGTCTGCAGTTTATGAAAGTACAGAGAAAGAGCTGTAGATAGACCAACTTAGCCCAAACCTGAAATACGAAACATACAAATTTACCAACATACAATAGAAAACTTAAATAATACATGTATTCAACTCAAGACAGCTAAAGCAATTGCTTTGGCTGTTCAGCATACGGGCATTGTAATTTTTATAAATTTGGAAAAAAATTTGAAATACTAAAATTACATTTTTACCAGATTAAGAGCCATATCTGTCCAATGAAGACATGCTTCATGGTTTGACAAATGTATTGCTTTTAGCTGAATTTGGACACGCGACTTTTACAACCTACCAGCAAGGACAATTAACAAAATATTTAAATTTGTTTTAAAAAGTTTTATTTTCAAGAATCCAAATTTGTTTTTGTCCAAATAAAAATTTTTTGCAACACTTGTATATACTTCTCTTTGCTTTTTGACAGGAAATGTTCCTATCTTTTTGCCTGAAGACAGCTCTTAACTGTTTTCAATTATTGATTAAATGACTTTTCCATACAACTTTTTCATACATTCTATTATTTTCATTTATATGTTTGCTTTTTATTATGTTTGGAGCCTTTTTGTTTCATTAAAACAAGAAAGTACTAATTTTATCCTTTTTAGCCATACAGCGTTAGGCGAACAAAATGAGTCGGGAACTGCAGAACTAACTTTAAAACACTTGATTTTAAACGTTTCCAACTTCACAAAGTTGCAGATCAACCAATGAAAGTCTACCACAAAATTGAAACCTACACAAACTTTGTATGTGTGAGTTATCACTAGCACAAATGTCCAGAATTTAAAAAATATATTTTTGGGGTTTCCTAAATTTTATTGTAAAATTCATGCAGGACTTCATTTCACATTTTCACAATTTTTATATTTTTTTGTAGCAGGCAGTTTTATTGAAATAGGCTGTTGGCTATAACTAATTGTTAGATAGGAAAGACCAAAATTATGATATCACTATTATTATAATGAAATTATCATTATTATTATATGATTAGAATGATAATTTTATATCATATTGGGATAATTTTATACTATTATTATATTATCACATTATTGTACATACAAATACAGACACACCCATATTTATTAATATAAACTATTATACATGCTGTAGATATAAAATATTTTCATAAATTTTAAGATTCACTTGCATTTCTATCTTATTCTTGAAGATTCTCTTGCTATTCATAGACTATGCTAATCAGAAAACCATGCTAACCAAACGGGTGCATTTGATGAAATGCACTAGGAAAGTAATACTTCGTACGATGCTAATTCATAAACAAACTGAGGCCATTAATTATATTGTAATGAAACTTTATGAATTAAATCTATAAAAAATTGTGACACTTGACCCATAAATGGCACATAAAAAACAACATTTTTTTGTAACAATTCTGGTCATTTTTGAGCACATCTACATGGGCTTTAAAATGCATCAAAACCATCATAGAATGGTCTTTAAAATGACCTCTGTCTGTTTAGATCTCAAGCTAACTGTTTGTTAACAGTGTTTAAACCATCATAGAATGGTCTTTAAAATGACCTCTGTCTGTTTAGATCTCAAGCTAACTGTTTGTTAACAGTGTTTAAACCATCATAGAATGGTCTTCAAAATGACCTCTGTCTGTTTAGATCTCAAGCTAACTGTTTGTTAACAGTGTTTAAACCATCATAGAATGGTCTTTAAAATGACCTCTGTCTGTTTAGATCTCAAGCTAACTGTTTGTTAACAGTGTTTAAACCATCATAGAATGGTCTTTAAAATGACCTCTGTCTGTTTAGATCTCAAGCTAACTGTTTGTTAACAGTGTTTAAACCATCCTAGAATGGTCTTTAAAATGACCTCTGTCTGTTTAGATCTCAAGCTAACTGTTTGTTAACAGTGTTTAAACCATCATAGAATGGTCTTTAAAATGACCTCTGTCTGTTTAGATCTCAAGCTGTTTGTTAACAGTGTTTAAACCATCATAGAATGGTCTTTAAAATGACCTCTGTCTGTTTAGATCTCAAGCTAACTGTTTGTTAACAGTGTTTAAACCATCATAGAATGGTCTTTAAAATGACCTCTGTCTGTTTAGATCTCAAGCTAACTGTTTGTTAACAGTGTTTAAACTAATCAATGTATAAGTTGGGTTTTGATCAAAAATCCAGAATTTGACAGCATTAAAATTGTGAAAGTTTGCAAAAATTGTAAAACTACTTTGTACACCCAACAGCTTTTAAAATAAAATCCTAGTCTTTTTCAACGTTCAAAAAACATCAACTTAATTTTATGGCAGTAAAAACTAAAATTTTAAATAATGTTGACTTTTTGGTACCAAAAGTTTTAAACTTACACGATGTCTCTATGAAGTCAGCAGCTTGTGATGTCTCTATGGATGCAGCTTGTGATGTCTCTATGGATGCAGCTTGTGATGTCTCTATGGATGCAGCTTGTGATGTCTCTATGGCTGCAACTTGTGATGTCTCTATGGATGCAGCTTGTGATGTCTCTATGGATGCAGCTTGTGATGTCTCTATGGATGCAGCTTGTGATGTCTCTATGGCTGCAGCTTGTGATGTCTCTATGGATGCAGCTTGTGATGTCTCTATGGATGCAGCTCGTGATGTCTCTATGGATGCAGCTTGTGATGTCTCTATGGATGCAGCTTGTGATGTCTCTATGGCTGCAGCTTGTGATGTCTCTATGGATGCAGTTTGTGATGTCTCTATGGATGCAGCTTGTGATGTCTCTATGGATGCAGCTCATGATGTATCTATGGATGCAGCTTGTGATGTCTCTATGGATGCAGCTCGTGATGTCTCTATGGATGCAGCTTGTGATGTCTCTATGGTTGCAGCTTGTGATGTCTCTATGGCTGCAGCTCGTGATGTCTCTATGGATGCAGCTCGTGATGTCTCTATGGATGCAGCTTGTGATGTTTCTATGGCTGCAGCTCGTGATGTCTCTATGGATGCAGCTTGTGATGTGTCTCATCGCTTCTCATCTCTTTTATCATGATACGCAAAATCAAAGGACACGGCAGTCGCATTGCTTCATCGTCATAAACTACAGGCTTTCCATCGCACTCGTCATTATCCCGGTTATGTTCAAATCTCGAGCAGTTTTGCTAAAATACATTTGATTTAAGTTTGGCATTAGCTATAATAGTATAGAATCAAATGTTTGATGGCTTCATAACAGGGGGAAATTAGCGACTGGTTTATCCCCGTTTGAATAAATGTTTGGATAAATCTAAACATTTATTTTTGCTGTTTACAGGTTTGCTAATTTCTGTTAGAAAAGTTTAACTAAGAAATTTACACCCATTTTGGACAAAACGCTCCAGTTAGGTTAGCTACAGTGAACTAGGCTTTTTGAAAGATTTTGCTAAAAATCAAAATTTTACAAAATCACAGACAAATGTTGCAATTACTTTTGAGCAACTTCCTAATTGCTTAGTGGATAGAAACAAGTCTGCTGGAAATAAAATGACTTTCATGATTTTTTCAAATTAAAGTTCAAAGGAGTTTTAAACTTTTTTGTAGAAAATTTTAACAATAAAAATATGGCTCTTGAAGTATTTTGACGGATCAGATTTTTGCCAAATTTAGTCTAAATTTTGGCTAATTTACAAAAGATTTTATTTAGCTAAAATATGTTTTTAGCTAGTGAATAATTCTCTGTCAAGGTTTCCTTAACTTTTCTGAGCATTTTAACCGCAATGAAGTTTTATCGATTTTAACCTTAAAACATCCAGGCAGTCAGATCACCTCAAACCTCAAAGACAAATGTAAATGATAAAAAAATATCAACATTTTTTGATGAAATCTACTAATATTTTGTGCATCTTTTAACCCGTGAAACAATATTCAATATTTAATCTCCAGTTGTGCGTGACCTTGCCCGAATGACAAAAAGCCATTTCTGCATAGAAATTACAAGATCTCATTGTTCGTTACCTGCTAATCCCCAGCAGTTTAACACGAACACTTAAAAGTTAACATCAGGTATGCCATATAAAAGGCCTATAGCCTTACAAGCAAAAAAAGTAGACATCAATGAAGCAAAGGAGCACCTTTGCTCACTAATTTTGCATTATCCTGTGGGCAAAAACTATGTCTAAACTTTTGACATATAGACTTGACAGTTTGTTAGTTAGTTAGTTGACTATAATAGACTTTAAAGCTAACTAAAGTTTGACGAGCAAAGTAAATACAAGTAGACACACATTTACAACTCCATGATCTGTTATTCAACTTAGCTGAAAAATAAACAGCAGATTTCTTACCTCGAATAAAAGTATGCAATCATCACCTCAGCTACGGTCAAAGGCCTGCTTGTAATTTGATAATTTATCGTAAAAATTATTTTTCTGCCAGGAAAAGTCTTTTCATCTACCTTCAATAAAAGTAAAGTTTTATTATAAAAATATTTAAAGCTATTTTATAAAATAATGAAGAAAAAGAAATATTCAACCACATTTTCAAATTAGAAGTTCTTTCATAGAGCTTTATTATTTTATTTATTTTATATTGTTTTTATAGAATAAGCATTGAGCATGGTCAAATCCGTAACATAATGTTATGTAGCATAACATATCAATGGCATATTATAATAAAATACACTATTGTATACTAAAGCATAATATATTATACTACAACATTCCATAGCGTAAAATAATACAGTATAGCATTATATAACATAACCTATATATATACACATATACTGTATATATAAATATAAATAATATTTATAATATATATTATATATAATATATTCTATAATATATATTATATATAATATATGTATTATATTATATATGATACATTATATATTATAATAATAAATAGTATATATTAAATATACTATAAAACACTTATATATATATAAATCTCAGTGCTTGTCATTTTTCTGTTGGTTGGTTGTGTTGGTTGGTTGGTCATTCATGTGTCCAGTTGAATCAATAAATGTTTAGGAACAAACAAACCAGCTCAACCTGGATTTAAACTCGCAACCTTCCGGCTGCTGACTGGTGTAATAAACCACTAGGCTATGTGTCCGTGGCAGCAAATGGTTGTGAACATACTTATCCACCTGCCAATCTTTAATTTTGATTTGTTAAAAAATCCTACTTTAGCTCGAATGCTTAAAAATCATGATGCAAACTTTTTTCCAACCACTGACCTAAGTTATGATAACAGCTATTATTGTAGTTCTCTTATGGTAGTTATTCAAATTCATTGGGTAAATAAACTTTCCTAGTTAAAAATAAATTTTCTATGTAAAACCTTTTTATTGCCTGTGCAACACTGGACATTCAGCTAGTATTGAATAGTATAGCATAACATAATATACAAGTTATGAGAGTTATAATGACGCAATGCAAAGCATTATGTTATAGTATGTATATTTTTAAATTTTTATAAAATAAAATGATTAATATTGTTGCTAATATTACTCCAATTTTTTTTTTAATAAGTATTATTACAATTATTATGAGTTTGTTTTAACTTTTTATTACTGTTGTTATCATTACTCTTGTGTCTACAAAATAAAAGTAGTTCTACTTCCAGCTAATTGAAATAATTGGTAAAGCAGTTAATAAGTATATGTGTTTAGGTTTACTGATAAATTTCAGATAGATTAGTTATTTATAGCAAGTGTCAGTAATTAAGAGAAAGTACAGTCACCACCTTATTAGCTGTAATTCAGGCAGAAATAATAAATGACACCTTGGAATTTCCAAGATTGACCAAGAATCTCCAAGAACTGACTAGTTCTTCATCTTGGAATTTCCAAGATGAAGAACTAGTCAGTTGGACAAATGCCAAGTCTGTAAATAGTTGAGATCTCAATACGTCAGTCAAACCTTAATAAAATATTTATTTTTTGAAACAACAGAATAAATCGTCGCTAATCAATTCGTTTAAATTTTTTCTCAACGATGTACTTATAAAACTTATAAGGTACTTACCATGCCAATTGGGATTCTGGAAAGAAATGTTATTCATCTGTTGTGTTATAGTGTGTAAAATGAAGCTTTGGATTATTGTGTCTTTGAGACCGAATTTTAATTTATCTCCATGCTAAAAAAACAGAGGAAATAAACAACAAGTTTCAATTGAGATGTGTAATTAAACAGGTTAGACAACAAACTACAGACCACAAGTAATTGTTTTTAGCTGTAAATAGTGAGCTGGCTGTGATATTCCGAAGGGATATTCAAAACTTCTGGATCTTTAAATTTTTAAGCAAAAATACCTTTATTAGTGTTTAAATAAAGTCATGTTCTCAGGTTTTTAAGCTTTTTCTGTAACAAAAATAATAATTAAAAACATTGTTTTTTGTTGCAACTTCTTTTTAAATAGAGTTCTTTTTCTGAACTTCTTTCTCATTTTTTGTTGGTGTAATTATAGACAGGGCTAATGTCATATTGATAATGACAATATGCATAAGCTGCTCTGTCGATGTTAATATATTAATGAAATGCATCGTCATATATCAAATGACAACAAAAATGTGATTTAATAGCAAATAAAAAGTTATATAGTATCACATAAAATAACATAGTATCAAATAATATTGCACCAAAACAAATTTATCTTTAATAAATTCTTTTTAATAAGATAAGCCATCGTTGTGAATAAATTTCTGTAATGTGATAATCCTACTTCAATATTTCTAGAAATATAAATTGGATTTGTCTCCCATGTTTATGTCATTTACTGTTGTATTTGCTATAGGTCAGCAACATTAAATAGTGAGATAAAAGTAGAGAGATAAATAAACATCTATATTTTCGGTTTTAAATATATTTTATATATTCAGCATATTTTATAGTTTTACTGCGTTTTTGCACTAGAAAACCCGTCTATCCAGACTCTATGTTAGAAGTGCAGATTTATTAATTGATAAAATTTTGTATATATAATATTAATTAAAAAATAATGGAGGGCATGCTAGATACCAGATATGCCAGATATGCTCGAGTCAGAGACACTAGACCAGCTGCTAACTCAGTGCTGCAAGCATTTTTGCTTTGGAACCTGGCACTCTTTGTTACAACTTTAGCCCTGTTCATCTGAGGCCATAGTTACAGTTGGGAGTAAAGATTGTATCACACAGGATTTGAACTATAGAATTCTGCTTGGTAGCCAGGCATACTACCATCGGCAGCACTCGAACACTTTGCCACATAGCGGCTACTACAAATTTGTGCAGATAGTTATTACACATGATGATATCTCACGGCACATCAAACTGCTAGGGTACTAGTTGATGGTAAGTCATCAACTGTATTAGGCAGGCCAACTGCATCTGTTGGCTAGCCTCTAGTAGTAGATTATTTTGCCACAAGCACTCTCTCGCAGCCAGCAGTCATTCCTAGGAAGGTAGTGTTTTTCCTGGTGTAAAAGCACTATGCCATATCGAATACAATTTTCTGAACCTCATCAGATTAAGGGTTAGCTGGCCTGCTTGGCTTTGCCAACAAAAAACTTGCCATGCTGCAGCACACCGGGTTGTCTGCATAGTATCTATGACATATGAGCTCAACAAATGCCATTATAAACTAGAACCTTTGCTAGTCTTCTGCACAGTCAGAGTTCATCATGACTAATAACTAGGTGCATAACTATCCCATAAAGTGGTAAGGCGGCTGAGTAGGGTAGTTGATAGTTCGCTGGTCTGTAAAATGAAGGCTTTACATTCAAAGTAATTTTTTGTTAACGCTGTTACCATGGCTACATATAGACAGACATTATAGCTGTAATGAGCTGCAACTCATTACAGCTCTTACTGTAGTAAATGCTAGTACTGAAGTAGGTAGTAGTAAAGCTATCACTAGCTCTATGCTAACTAATTCAATGTTACTATACTGACAACAGTCGGAAAAGCAGGGTGCATTGAACAGGATTTGAACTCACAGCTTCTGGTATTGTAGCTCCACACTCATACAACTGATCCAATCAAACCCTACTGGTATTTCAGAATAATTGTACACCTCATGATCTCTCGAGGCACACCAGACAGCTAGGGTACTAGTTTTTACTATAGTAAGAGTCGTGTCCACCTATCTGAAGCTGCAGTTGAAGATATGAAAAAAGATTACATCGCAGAGGATTTGAACTCGCAACTATTATGATTGACAATTACCAAAACAGTATCACAAGTTTTAATTTCATGCCGGTCAATGTGTTTCATTAGCGATATTTACTATTTCTATGTATGATATAGTTTATGAAACTCAGTCGGGATAAATTTACTTTGCTATATTAACCCTTTGAACAAGTTTTTATCGTTTTAGCTTGAATAATGGTGAAGTACTGTTTTTTTCTGTTTGATGACATTTGATTTAGGTTGCACGAGTCTATGCTTTTTTAAAATTTAACTTTGAACAATTTAGTTAAAATTATATACAGATGTTGCACATTTTTACTATTTTAAATTTAAATTACATGTATAAATAAAAAGGCTAAATCAAAATATTAGCCTTTTACTTTTTCAATGCTAAGTTGAATGCCACAAGTTCAAATCCCGTTTATAAGCATATTTTATCTTGACCTTTTACTGTGGCTTCAGATATACGGACGAACAGACACCACTTATAGTAAATATGTAGCCTTTTACTTGTTATGCTCTGTTGTTCTCTGAGACACACTGTTTGTTTAACAGCTGCTGAACCCAAGTACATTAAGTCATCGACTTACGACCTATGACCTTACGACCTATGCGACAAACATCCACCCGACTTTACGATCACATCCGTAGGAAGGTCAGCAGCTCAGTTCAAGGTATGGCAACAGCCAGTCTTCATTACTTTCGCTTAGATTTTTCGCTATTTTCTCATTAGGTTGAATTTTTTCTCCTACACGATATCAACAATAATCTCTCAAAATTAAAACTTGGCAATTTGTGTAGTGATTATATACATTATTAAGAGATATACGTTGCTCGTCATAGCAAGTTTAGTATCGTCGGTTATGGTAAAAACGGATTCGCAAACAGATAAATAATAAAACATTAGTTAAAAGTTCGAAGTTTACTAAAATACATACTCAAACTTTCTTCAAGTATGTGTTTAGTAAGCTAAATTCATGTAAGTATGATCAGAATCGACAAAGGATACAAAATCGTCTTACATTCAAATCAACTTTTGAGCAGCGGGAACCAAACGTGGTCATAGGTCAACGATTTGCTGTATAGGTTAAAATCAGCAACTTCTTTTCTGTGAAATTTCACTTATACTCATAGAGCTAACTATACGTAAAGGTCATTGGAACAGTATTGGAGGTCAGTTTAACACTTTTGGCAGACAATATAAAACACGTTTAAAACATAACAATGCTTTAAAATGTTGCTTCAATCTTAGAAAGGAGAGTGTTTTGTGACAAAATTCTTTACTATAATAAGAGTTGTGTTTATCTGTTCAAAGCCACAGCTTGAGGTTAAAAAAAAGATGGCTTCGCACGGGTGTCGAACCTGCGCTAATTATGTATATTTCGGAGTTTCAGAATCTATGTGTACATACTTATTCTCCGTAATTTATTGGCACACATGATGATCTCTCACTACACTGGTGACTGTCAGTTTCCTAGTTTACTGTTAAATTTATACTCTCAGTCATTGACAGTATGGCAGTTTGTGCTTTTTCTCGGAGAGTAACTTTGGTTTCTATTTAATGATATTGGAAGTTTCTCTTTGATGTTCGCTTTTTCTCTTTGCTGATATTTCCACATTCTTTTTGCTGCTACTTGTGCCTTCTGTTTAAAAATATTTGTGCTTCTTCTTTGATGAAATTGGTGGTTTCTCTCTAATGATATTTGTGCTTTTATTCAGTGACAAAACTGCAGATAAAATATTAAAAACCAAATAATTTTTTATAATATGGGTTATAGTAGCAGCTCATAACTTACGTATAGATCTCAGGATTTGTTGAGCGATGTTTTCTACTAGATCTCCAAGTCGGTTCATTTCGTTCCATAGAGCCTGGAAAGGTAGAGCCCACAGATCTTGGTTTTCCTCCTGAACTTCTGCTTCTACTTCTCCTCTTGGTAGGAGCTCTTCAAAGCCAGGGCAAAACGCCTAAATAAATTTTTAATGTGTAGGTCATTAAACAGGAAGTACTTGAACAATTTAGCAATTTCCTTGAGAAGTACCTTGAAAAGCAACTGTCTGCTGCTTTACACAATATTACCATTTTGTAAGCATTATGAACACCTGATGTCACCTTACCTTGTTTTGCAATAACTTAGTGTAATTATTTGTTGATATTTTTCTTGACAACTTGACCTGTGATGCTTAACAGAAAGATACAAAATGGTAAGTACCATAAAGCCTTTAATTGAATGCCACGGCACTCTATTTTTTAACCCTTTCTCTAAAGTGGCGGTCAATTGGAGGTGGAGTTCAAATAGAAGCTGGCGTTAGATTTTTCAAGTGGCTCGTCAAAATGTTGGGAAGATAAATTAAACCCTTTTATGGGTGAAGCGAATGTCGCCTATATTTTACCCTCCTTTTTCGGTGGAGCGATACTAAACCTTTTGATGCAATAAATCTCTTAACTTTCTTCCAACTTGTTAAAGATCTTTTTATAAATATGCATTGACAAACCGAGAAATATTCCGACAAGTTAATATCTATCGTTTGCGATTAACCTGCGATGATATGATAGCCTGTGTCCTGCTTTGCAGTTTGTTAGAGCTTTCAATTTTTTTATTATTTTAGACTTTAAAAGAGATTTTTATTTTATATCTATATTTACCAGTGTTGCATAAATGTTCATTGCACTAATTGATATGTTTGCTCGCAGTTTGCATCCAAAACTAGCTTTTTATGCACACTAGAAAAGGAGTTATGAGCCGTGATCAATTGTAAGATCAAATTACTGCAGTGATGCTATCAAATAATATGCTATAAATCTTCAGATGTATAAGTTATATAATGATAATCTATCAACTGCTACAAAGATATATTGATGAACAAGAGATATAAACGAACCATACTTTTATTACATGCACAAACAAAAATTAAAGTTTTTAAAACTAAAATACTGGCATCATTTGCTCATATCGCTGCATTCTGATTGTTGCTTTTGATGGAAAGGAAATTTTCTGATAGTCCAATACATTTCACAATGTTTTCGGACCTCAACTATTCTTCTGCAATGCTAAACTAGTTGATATTTGCGTCCAAACAATTTTTTGGCAAAGCAAAACTTTTATGCCTTGAATTCAGCACAAATGCAACGTGTAAATTTTTGACTAAGAAGCGTGTTAAGCTGTTGCAAAAATGCTTCGAAAATTATGAAACCTGTTTTTCTAATTTAACTTTCATAGTGACAAAGTAAATCTATTTGCAATTTATAAGTACTTTTGAATGCACAAATGATGAATTTTGAGCTCTTGAAAGTTGTAAAACTATAAATTATCGGTATAGTGAATATTCAGATAAGCGGAGTCTGAATATTTTTAGCAAATATTGTCTATGTTTAGCTGCGTAGTCGACAGCTGCACACTAGTTGATAATCTGTTTTAGTATAAAGGGAAGAGATGTTTGCCCATTTCAAAGCCTAGAACAAGACTAACAATAGCCTTAGAAGAAGCTTGTCATTTAGTTTCTATTAGTTGATGGAAATTTTCAGAGGAGAAGACAACTTCTTACCCAGCCTCCTTCATCTAGAAGAAATCGCCTAATACGGCCAGTGTTTAGTGCTTCAATGCACCAGAGGAGGTATTCGCCGCATTTGTCATCCATGCGAAGTCTTGCTGTGTGGATAGCCAGGTCAACACTCATCAGTATAAACTAAATACATAAAAGGGAAGGTGTTTAAACATTGCAGAACTGCAGTCTAAAGAAGGTAACTTACCTATCACAACAGCTCCTAAGACACTATATACCAAATTACCAATTAAGGCCCATGCACACTATCACTCAAATTGACGATAATATGTGCGATTGACCGTAACAACGGGCTGCTATGAGGTCATTTTGCGATGAGCTGCCAACGTAATTGTTGCTAGCAACGATGCGATGAACTTTCAACATGTTGAACTTTGACACCAAAGATCGCCACTGTTAGTTTCCTGATTGGCTGTTTGTTGACCACAACGGATCCAATTTCACCAGCTGTGGATATCCATGTCAATTCATATTCCCAAGCATGGCAAAGAACTACACCAGTGATGAATTACATAATCAAATTATTAAAGAGAACAAAGATGACATCACTAATGTAATTTTGTAATTTTTAATTGGTTGTTGATTAGCAGTCACCTACAGCTGATAGCTAATAGTATGTACACCTTATCGTTGATGATGACATACAAACAGCTAATGATTGTAGTCCATTGCACAGCTAAACGTTGCACGGGCCCCGTAGTACACGGGCCTTTATCCTTTCTAAAACTTAATTTTGAACAATGTAGTTAAGATAATATATATAGATGTTGCACATTTTTACCATTTTAAATTTAAATTAAAACTATAAAATAAAAAGATTAAACTTTTACTTTTTTGATGCAAAAATATAAAAATATTAAAAAAAAAATTATTTAATTAAAAAAATATAAAGAGTTAATGTTGAGGTGCATCAGTCTTGAGTAAATAAGTCAAAGGTCATCTTGATCTCTTAAAAACAAACCATGCTCAAGATGACTAAAAGGTTCTATACTTGACGATTGTGCTGACATGCAGAGAGATTTGACCATCCTTATTTGTGTCCTTAAATACCGTTATTACAAGGGTCACTCAAAAATGATGGAAAAGGGGAGTCAACTCCGCAAGGGCATAGAACTTGGTAATCTTATACATATTTTCTATAACAAGAGCAGTGCCTGCCCGTCTGTCAGTAGCTACACTAAGAGCGTCAAGAAAAAAGATTGTACCACAGAGGAATTGAACTCAAATACCAAGTTCCTTGGACTCACTAAACCACGAAGCTTCCTTTCCTCATTAAGGAACAATCATGCATATCATGAGCGATCATGTGTAATGACTTTAATGATTGTCGTGTCCTAGTATTGAGCAACTGTGCACATAGTTATTACATGTGATGATCTCTCACAGCGCACGGGACTTTCAGAGTGTTAGTTATTATAAAACTAATATGGTAACTTTGCTTGAAAACGGTTGCACTGCAGAACAAGCACATATACTAATGAAAGTGCTATAAAAAAAGTGCATTCTACAGGTTTTTCAACTCATTTCCAACAGTTTTGTCAGCTAAAGCTCTACCAATTGCGTGGATATGTTGCATTCTTTAATTGTATAACTTTACTTTAGCAAATTCGAAAGCTGAAAATTATCATGTGAATGAAGAATTACATGTATAAGACCCACTACAGCTTATTTCAGGTGTAAAAACAAACCAACTTCAAGCATTTTCAGGCTAAATTTGGCTCCAAACTTCAACTTCCAGTTTTTATATATATGAGTCACATTATATCTGATTAGAAACTCAAAATTCCATCTTCGCACGCATTAAGGATGATTGTCCGCGGTGAGCGCATTCATGTATTTTTCTGTGAACCAATTTGCTTTGAAAATAAAAGAAATTTTTGGCATCACATGGCTTAATTCTACAAATGCTGTAAATCCTTATAAATCTTAGTAATTTTTATCACTAAACCCTGCACTGTCTTCATGAGTCTGTCTGTTACTATACGTAACTACCATGCGTTTACACATATTTTGGCCAAATTCATCCAAATTTCACAGGAATATGGGTCTTTTGCCAGAGCACCAAAACTGTTTGGTTTCAAAACTCTATCTGGTTCCTGAGAATCGGCTGAAATATCGACCAGTAAGCTACTGGATTAAAATGGTTATTTCGTACAATAATATTACTTCTAATAGCTTCTGACTACTCAGAGAAACACTGGGATTCACATATGCAATAGACACCGCTATAACATTTTAGTGACATCAGATGTACAGTAAACATCCCTATAACATTGTAATGACATCACATGTACAGTAGACACCCTTATAACATTGTAGTGACATCAAATGTACAATAGACACCCCTATAAAATTGCGGTGACCTCACATATACAGTAGACCCTCCTATAACATTTTGGTGACATCATGTGTACAGTAGACATCCTTATAACATTGTAGTGACATAATATATACAATAGACACCCTTATAACATTGTAGGGACATCACATGGACAGTAGACATCCTTATAACATTGTAGTAACATCACATATACAATAGACACCCTTATAACATTGTAGCGAAATCACATGTACAGTAGACATCCCTAGGGCATTGTAGAGACCTCACATATTTGTACAGTAGACACTCCTATAATATTGTAGAGACCTCACATATATGTACAGTAGACACTCCTATAATATTGTAGGGACCTCACAAATATGTACGGTAGACACTCCTACAATATTGTAGGGACCTCACAGATTTAGAGGCGCTCTTACAGCATTTAAGGAGATGTCATCATACAAAACATTCGTATAGCCAAAAATTTGCAAGTAAAGCATTAAAAAAACTGTGATTACAAATTATGAATTATGCCATGTTTATAAAAAGCCTAGACTACAACCACTGAGAAAGCAGTTCGAAGGAATCGCATGAACATCTACAGTTCGGTCTGTAGCTGGCAGTTGCAAAAATTCATATTGCATTAAAAGGAATAGCAAAAATATTGTTTACAAGGAAGTGTTGTTTTATAAAAAAAACTATTTTTTTTAGAAAACAAATATAGAAGTTTATTGTTTATATGAATTTTTTGAGATTTTTATTTAAAACAAACATGATCTGTCATAGTTTGCCAATTATTTCTGATTTCCCACAGCTCTAGTACTCCCGCTTGCGTGATATGATAGAGTGTGTACTATAATAAAAGCTGGGTTCATCTAATTTTCCGTCCTTTCGTTCGAAGCCAAGCTCAGAGATTAGGAAAAAGGACATCCTGCTTCAGGATTCTAACTCGCAACCTAACATAATGTAATATCAATTTTGCTTGCCTATCATGCTATTTAAAGCGGTATGCACAACTGATCCAACCACATAAGACATGAGAATTGGAGTTGTCACCTTTTTGAAGGAACTGATAAAAAGTATTAAATTTGCTTGAAGTTGTCTTCCCATGATTAGCTTGTTGATATTTGGACTAGTTTCACAACTTACCATGAACCAGAACTCCCAGCTAACATTTTCTTCTTGCTCGAATTCATGTACGAATTCATTATACCGCTCCTCTGCTTGTTCTGATGTCAGATGGAAGTCATTTCTCTCCATAGCAGTTCTGTATGCAGCTCGATACACATCCTGATCTTTTACTACCATCCCTGTTGAAGAGTTTTAGCTAAATTAGTCGTGGGCCTCGGAGAGCAAGATCAAAACACAAAAGCATACTCAAAAAACTGCAACTCAGAATCGGGCAAAGACATAAAAAGGCAGCGATGATGCCAGCACTGTAGTGTATGAAACAGTGCTGTACTACAAAGAAAAAAGCAATCATATCTGTTCAGGAGCAAAATATAAATTTCGCTATACTTGAAGGTAAAACTGTGGTCATTCCTCGATTAAATTCAAAATCTATAGCTAAATGGATACTATTTTCATATATAATATAAAAATAGTATATATTAGACATATTATTTTTATATTATATATAAAATAATATATTTACATTTATACATATAAAAATGGATATATTATTTTATATATAATATAAAAACAATATAATTTAAACATACATGTATTGTGTTTATAGTATACAAAAATAATACTCTTATACATATAAAAATAAATATATTATTTTATATGTAGTATAAAAACACTATAATTTAAACATATTACTTTGGTAGTATATAAAATGAGTATATTTATTTTTATACATAATATAAAAACAACATATACTAAACATATTATTTTTATATTGTATAAAATTAATATATATATTTTTAATGATATAAGAATAAATATATTATCTTTACTTAATAGTGAAAATGCATACAAAAATCAACTTCATGTTGGTTTGTAACACATGAGATGAACTATTAGTTATATATTACATTACTGATAGATGTAAGTAGTACAATAAACTAAAATAAATATAAAAACAGAAGATTGAATAACAGAACAAAATAATCTGGTACTGCAAATATCAGTTAAAGTGGGAAAGGCATCCCTCAGCAATGTAAACGCTTGTGAACGAATGCATGTATTGACTAGAAAAAAATAAGACATCATTGTCATCATTTATATAAGGTATTCATAGACTATACGTGTACATGTAGGTGGTACATATTTATAGCAATAAATCACAATTTTTCCACCCTGTGTTAGTCTGTTAGTCTGCGTAAACACTGTGTTTCATATTTTATGCCAGATGTTGTCCTAACTTCACACACATATTTCTTTTGCCTTTCACAAAGTTGCCAAAAATTTTGATTTGGAAAAACCATCTCATTCTTGAGAGGCAGCCACTTAAGCACCCACCTGGAGGCTATCAGAGTGAGAATATAAGATATACTGGCAATCACTGAGCTTACTGTTAGTATTACAATAAATAAAACATAGTATAATATAATATAAAATAATATAATCATTATACCATAGTATAATATTTAATATGTTATATAGCATGTAAATATATATTTTTGTTTATAGTTGCATGTATATAAATAAATTGTATATATATTATTATTTATGTGTTAAATATATACATGTATAATATATATTATTTTTCATTATTACAGTGATAATATTTTTATAAATGATGTATATTATATAAATGAGAATAATTAATATCATATTGATATTATATAGTGTATAGTATATACATCATTATATATTATATAATATATAATAATATATATTATTATATAATATCTATAACTTACAATATATTATAGTATAATATTTAATATAATATGGATTTATATATCATTTATAATTATATGAATAAGTAATATTTATGAATAACATAAAAATGATATATATTTATATATTATTTATATAATATATTTTTTAAAATATTATATAATTTAATGTGACTTATTATATTTTTTATAATATAGCATAACATAATAAAGTAAATAAAGGGCTGTTATTCTTGTCACACCATTAAATTAATTGTAGATAATGAGAGGTTAGCAAATTTACTGGTAATTCTTAGGTTTCATCAATGATATACAGCTCCCCAAGCTCCGGCGACGGCTATCATATGGTCGGGGTTTAATGATCATGCTCTGTTGGGATTATGCTAGCCTGGGTTTCGGAGCTAACACAATTCTCGCGGGGCGGTCGCGTTGCCTTGCTAGGTTTTGGAAAACACTTTCATTCCATTAGCTCATTCAGTCAGTAGCCCTTTTTTTCCTAGTTTTTAATTAATATTTTGCCACCCCTAATATAAGATGACAAAGTCTTTCATCGTTGTCACATTGTTTTACCTGGCCAATAAGATGGGACAGTCGACAAAACTGTGGAGTTTAGTTTTCATACTCAAAATCTAAATATAAAACCGAATTTGAGCTATTTTACGATTGCGAATATTAATATCGTGATTGCTGTGAATGGCAAATTACTGATCATAACGGTGACAATATTGGGCAACTATATTTACAGTATTTGACAACAAAATGAAACCAACAGATCCTCAAAATAACCACTATTCATAATATCTGTAAATTTACAAGGAGCTTTATTTAGCATTCTTGTTTTTTCAGATGCCGTGTTCGGATTTATCCCAACAGAGCTCGTTCATTAAGCCCCGTCGATATGATGCCCGTCGCCTATCCTTGTGGGGGCTGTATATCATTGGTTTCATGAAAGCACCTTGTTAAGGTTTAGTCACCGATAATGCATCAATTTTTAATACCCACAAAAATTTTAGCTGTGTATACTGCAAACGTCTTTAGTTGCATAAAAGAGTTGATCAAAAAACTTGCAAAATAAATGAATAATATATGTGATATTAGCTTTTTACAGGATTTTCTAAGAAAAAATCTTTTTCTTTTTAGGATAGTTTGAAGTGCTATAATTCAAATATAAACGATTTTGATTGGTTAACCAGAGATAGTGTAGTGTGCGCATCTGCTATTTAAAAACTACACGATACTAAACAATGCTGGAAACACAATGTTTCAGCTGGCAACAGCACCTTCTGTTGATCGCAGCTTAGATTTTAACTTTTTCATTACTGCACTAAAATCGAAATTCTAACCAAATTAATTAAAACAGGTTTTTAAAAGGTTGATGTAGTGCTAATAATTAAGTAATACAGTATCTCGAGAACTAGTACAGATATTGTTTTACTGTAAAATGCATCTTAATCAAAACAGAATTCTGCACACAAAAAAGTATTAAAATGTTGGGTGAATCCCAAAATCTCGCAAAATTTCTGACGGTTTCTTTCCGTTGAGCAAACGCTGTAAGTTTCTTATTGCCATGACAACAATGATCTGGTTGTCCCGTTAAGGAAAATACAGGATAATTAAAAATGGAATTTTGAGCCAAAAGATTTTTGATTGGCTGCATGTGAATGGTTGATTGGTTTGATTGGTTGATTGGTTGCATGTGAATAGTTGCAATAAAAGTTGATTGGCCTAGCTAAAATGTAGGCTTCGTAATGAAAAAAATGTAAACCCCATTGATAAGCCAATACATCGGCTTACGTTCTGTACTTCTATTAATGCGAAAACTGATACATCGGCCTACGGTAGCGAAAGAGTTAAAAATTCTATGATATTCAACATTGCTGGAAATAAAGACATCGCAACCAGCCTTCACAAGTATGATCATGTTTTACTTACGATAATTATAAAGGCTTTCAGAGACCCTTCTCGCGACCTCTGTTAATTGTACTGGTTCACCTTCATACTCGTAGTCAAATCGGTCTAGATCCAACCCATAGTGATCTTCCCGTCTATAAACAAACAACGAACTTAAAACAACAATAATAATGTTTAATAAGATAGTTTTTTAAGATGAAATTTCTTTATAGGTCAGACTGTTTGAAAATAAGTTTCATCAGGCATTACAAAAAGAAAAGCATAGCAGATTCATCAAGTAATCTATAGTAGGTTTATAAAGTGATCTATGGATATTCATGGAGTAATCTGCTAGATATTTATAGAGTGATCTGCAGCAGATTAATAGAGTGGTCTATAGATATTCTTAGAGTAATTTGCTGGGTATTTATAGAGTGATCAATAGCAAATTTATAAAGTTATATATGGATATTCATGGAGTAATCTACTAGATATTTATAGAGTAATCTATTGGATATTTAGAGAGCGATGTGCAACAGATTTATAGAGTAATCTATGGATATTCATGGAGTAATCTGTGAATATTTATAGAGTGATCTGACGCAGGTTTGTAGATTGATCTATAGATATTCATGGAGTAATCTACTTGATATTTATAGATTGATCTACAGCAGATTTATAGAGTGATCTACTGTATGGTAGATTTATAGAGTACTCTATTGGAAATTGATAGATATTTTATATAAATATATTTATAATAATTTTATCAAAATTATCACTTAATGAAATTTGATTTAATAATTTAATTTACTTACATGTAAATGTAAACAATAAAATTAAATTATTTAATTAAATTATCAAATAATTTTTTAAAAATTGTTTTATCAAAACAAAATTGTTTTAATAAAACTAAAATGATATTTTAATAAAGCGAAAATAATATTTTAATGAAATAATTATTCTAACAATAAAAAATAATAAATATGTGTGGTATATAAATATACATCAGAGAATTTATTCTGTAATTTAAAGATATGCTGTGACATATACTTATATTTGATCAAGAAGTCAATATATCATTATAGGTTAATTCAAATTATAGATCTATCTAATAATTATTATTACTAGCACTAGCAAGATTGAGAAGAATATCACAATAAAAAAAATTTCACATGCATGTCAAAAAATGATTTAAAACAAACATTGTTTGTACGGTTTTTTCATTTTTGACTTTTTTATACCTTTAGTGCAAAAGCAAATCATCACCCTATTATACCTGCACTTACAGAACTTATAGTGCGTAATATTTGGGCTATTTGGGCTACAGTTTCTCACGCCTCCATATTGCAAAAAATAGCTTCTCTGGTGTATGGGTGACGCAAAGTACCAATCTAGATAGGTCTAGTTGGAGGTACATGAGAAAGCGAATTTATATTAAAATCCATGATTTAGAAGGTTTTTATACTTCTAACATTTGTAGGCAAAGATAACCAGATGCTTGCTACATGACGGATTTAGTTTACGAATGTTAAAAAGTTGCAACTGGGTTTGTATTTTGTTTTTCGATAATCAGAGTAATTACTGTACTGATGCCTTCAATAACAGAATCACGTCACAGGTTCAAGACCAGCACATAGCAAATTTTTTATGTGACTCTATATACAAAGCTGAGTTTCTATTATTTCTGTTTTTGTAATTGTATTTGTAAAATTTATCAAATTTGAAAATTTTGTTAAATTTAAAATTTAATAAAATTTTAATAAATTTTAAATTCAAATTTTTTTTATTAATTTTCAAATTTTATTCAATCTAAACTGAAAAATTAATAACACTTAATTAAATTTAAAATTTACCTAGATTTCATTAAATTAATTTAAAAATATGCCTGCTCTAGTGCTGAAAAGACTGTCAACAGCTTTTCAATAATTACTACAATAATAACTTCAAAGATGAAGTTACACCAAATTTTATCAGGATGTATAAATGTATCTTTATAATTTGCAATTGTTTTATGTTTCAGATGATCTGACTGCCAGGATCTTTTAAGATTAAAATGATAAAACTTGATCACTAGTTGTGATCGTTGCTATATTTGATATACGCTACATATCGAGTCAGCATTACGCTTCTAGTTTCTTTCAGCCTCTTTAAAACTATAGACATCATAATTGCGCTGTCGCTTGACCTGAGTGTTTTAATTTGTGATCAAGTTTTACTGTTTTAAGTTTAAAACATCTTAGCAGTCCAATCACATCAAACCTCAAAAATGATTGCAAATAATAAAAATACAGATAAACTCTACTAAAATTTTGTGAAAGTTCAACTTCTATATATATATTTCTCAAAGTATGTCTGTCTGTCATTCCGGCTATAGCTATAGCGCACAGTGATTATTTTACTGTGGCCACGCGTGACAATGCCCCTGTTTAGAAATATTTTTTCAAAAGGTTCGATTACTATATCTGGGGTCAAGGCCAATTCTTCTCGCGTGGACAATTATATTGTCTCTGTATTGTATTGTAATTATTAATTCTCCATGTTCAAGATTTTTATTTTGTTTTCTCAGTTCATATTAATTGTAACATTACCGAGTCATCTTTTATTGTAATTGTAACAACACCGGCTTAATTTAGCTATTACTTGCTAATTATTTCACATTTAAATCTAAACCTTTCTATAGTCGTTTTATTTGACCTGCATGAAAAACTTTCCTCATGATATGAAGTTTAAAAGTTGTTTGACAAAATTGTAAAATCTTTACAGTTGTTTTTATTTTCTCTCTCAATTTATTCCAATTGCACAAAACTTTTCTCATGATATGTAGTTTGAAATGTGGAATGGCAAATGTTGTTATATGTTATATACAAATCTATTTTCTGACCAAAATCCTTTTAATTACTCGGGCAACGCCGGGGAGCACAGCTAGTATATATATATATATTTTTGCTATATATATACTAGCTTACTCAACATACTATTGGCAAGTGGCAGACAACTAAATTACCAGCCACTGTTTAAAAGCTGTTTTTAGTACCGGTGCAACGCCAAGCATTTGTTTAGTTATTTATAGTACTAAGACAGGGATGAGGAGATGGAATCTTATGAATTACAAAATAATTCCTACCTTCGGTGGAAGTATGCAATGATCACCTCCGCTGTGCTTCGCTCAAATGCCATGTTTACTTTTGTCTATTTTATTTGCTCTTTTTTAAAGTTTCTTTTTCCTCCAGGGAAAATTGTGCTTCTTGAGAGTCTAAATCAATGGCCGACAATGCAGCTAATAAGAATGCTGACAATGCAGCTAAAAGGTATGCTGACAATGCAGCTAAAATATTTTGAGTAAAAAATATCTCAAGCCAATGGTAAAGAATAAAACTCGACAAATTTTCCTACTTGAGAGAAATACTTGTATTATACATGTATATCATACCGTAGATATGCATTTACGGATACTATTATGACATTAATAAGATTAAAAAATTATTATTATGTGTTCTATAACAAATATAAAATAACATATTATAATAATACAAAATACAAAAATTAAAATATACTACAAAATAATTTTATTATATGTACATGTATTATGTTATACCATACAATATTGTATTAGGCTACATTATATTATTTTATGCAATAAAGGGTTAAACTGCATTGTAATGTATGGCATTATGTAATATTATATTGTACCATGTTATATTATATGATATAATATATTTATTATATCATATTGCATTATATTGTACTATATAATGTTATTCTTGTTTTGTGTTATCTTATTAATAAAATGGTGATATTGCAGACATATTAAAATGGTAACCCTTTGAATCCACACCTAACCAATGCCGTTATCCTCGCATTGCGTAGGGTGTGTCAAAAATCCTAACGGTCAGTATTCCAGCGTTCACATGGCTCTGTTTACAAAGGCTGTCTCTAAGTAACAGCGTGAACCAATCAAATTAACTCTTGAACAGGATGTTAGATTAACATGTTCACTTCTATTTGTAACAGTTTTTAATCATCTGATCTACTCTTTTCGTTAAAATAACAAATTTTATAAATTTTATTTTATTAATTAAATTTATTAACAAAATTTTCTTAATTCTATAAAATTTTATCAATTTGTATTAATTTTATTTATATTTATTAAATAATTTAATATTATTTTTGGTAGGCCATAAATGATTGTGATACAAATAAAGAATTTTAGATAACTTTATGATAAAGCTATAACTTTCCAGTATATTTTAGGTCATGAAATGAGGATGAACATGTACCTGATGGATACGATCCTACTGTAAATATTTTTAAAAGTTTTGAAAATTGTACGAATTTTTATAGTTTTAGCCCGAATAATGGTGAAATACTTTTTTTTTCGGTTTGATGCTGATTGAATACATTTGGATATATTTAATACAAGTTTAAAAACTTTGGATCGTTGAACAAATTGCCAAGGGTTACCGACACACATTGACAAGAACAGCCGGGATTCAAATGGTTAAACCACAAGGCTTGATGTCAGCATGCATTCACGGAACAACTGAGAAACTTTCTATTAACGGAGAATTACACATTTATATGTGTAATTTCTCCATGTAAACTACTTTATAAACATGTAAATGATTAATAAAATGTATATGATATTTACCATGTTTTTTGTGATTCTTGTAAGAAATATCGTTTATTGCTGGTAAAGCTTTGGATTAGTTAGTATGTCATCGATTATAAACTGCAATATTCAAGTTGTTAGGGTGCCCAAGCTAAAGAACAAACAAAGATTTCACAGACATGAACAGTTTGATCGACATCAAAAATATATAAACATGGATTGTATATTATATTAAACTTTTATTCGGTGACTTTCATTTTGGTATGCAGTTTTGTATGAAATAATATTTTTGCAGAGTTTTTGGTGTCCGCATAAATAAGCTGCTTTGTGGATGTCACCATAGCTAAGGTACTGTGTTGATGACACCATAGGTAAGGTGCTGTTTTGTCGTTACCATAAGTAAGGTGCTTTGTCGATGTCACCATAAGTAAGGTGCTTTCTTGATGCCACCATAGGTAAGGTGTTTTGTCGATGTCACCATAGGTAAGGTGCCGTGTTGATGTCCCCATAAGTAAGGTGCTTTGTCGATGTCACCATAAGCAAAGTGCTTTGTCGATGTCACTATAAGTGAGGTGCTTTGTCGATGTCACCATAAGTAAGGTGCTTTTTTAATGCCACCGTAGGTAAGGTGTTTTGTCGATGTCATCATAGGTAAGGTGCTTTGTCGGTGTCACCATAAGCAAGGTGCTTTGTCGATCTCACCATAAGTGAGGTGCTGTTTTGATGTCACCATAGGTAAGGTGCTTTGTCGATGTCACCATAAGTGAGGTGCTTTTTTGATGCCACCGTAGGTAAGGTGTTTTGTCGATGTCACCATAGGTAAGGCGCTTTGTCGGTGTCACCATAAGCAAGGTGCTTTGTCGATCTCACCATAAGTGAGGTGCTGTCTTGATGTCACCATAGGTAAGGTGTTTTGTCGATGTCACCATAAGTGAGGTGCTGTACTGATGTCACCGTAGGTAAGGTGCTTTGACGATGTAAAACCATGCTAACATATAATAAAACTTAGCAAAGTTTTATTTCAAACTTACTGAATTGATAAAAGTAATTAAATAAATACAGCTACCAAATAATGTAAGAATGACAAAATTTTACAACTTTTCTGTTACTGTTGCTATTGTATTACTACCTCTATGATTCAATTTTATATCTTTATATTTGAGTTTCATTATAGTCGCTGCATCAATGTGTTGCTTCAGAGCAGCTGTTTCATTGATACTATTAACGGCCTTCACCTTTTATACTTAAAGCCATCTTAAATAAATCTTAAACAAATGAAATGGTAGTGGAAGGAATTCATTATTATGAATGGAAGGTTATTGTGATCAGTGTTGGGACTTATTACCATAAATGGAAAGGGGTAACTGTTACAGTTAGGTGGAATTCACCATTACAAGTAGGTGGAGTTTGTCATTACAAGTGGGTGGAGTTTATCATTACAAGTAGGTGGAGTTTATTATTAAAAGTGGGTGGAGTTTGTCATTACAAGTAAATGGAGTTTACCATTACAAGTAGGTGGTTTATCATTAAAAGTGGGTGGAGTTTATCATTACAAGTGGGTGGAGTTTATCATTAAAAGTGGGTGGAGTTTATTATTACAAGTTGGTTGAGTTTACCATTACAAGTAGGTGGTTTATCATTAAAAGTGGGTGGAGTTTATCATTACAAGTGGGTGGAGTTTACCATTACAAGTAGGTGGTTTATCATTAAAAGTGGGTGGAGTTTATCATTACAAGTGGGTGGAGTTTATCATTAAAAGTGGGTGGAGTTTATTATTACAAGTTGGTTGAGTTTACCATTACAAGTAGGTGGTTTATCATTAAAAGTGGGTGGAGTTTATCATTACAAGTGGGTGGAGTTTACCATTACAAGTAGGTGGTTTATCATTACAAGTGAGTGGAGCTTACTATTATTAGTGGATAGAGTGTATCATTACAAGTAGGTGGAGTTTATCATTAAAAGTGGGTGGAGTTTATCATTAAAAGTGGGTCGAGTTTATCATTACAAGTGAGTGGAGCTTACTATTATTAGTGGATAGAGTGTATCATTACAAGCGAGTGAAATCATTACAGTGTGGGTGGAGTTAATCGTTACAAGTGGGTTGAGTTTACCATTACAAGTAGGTGGAGTTTATCATTAAAAGTGGGTGGAGTTTATCATTACAAGTGAGTGGAGCTTACTATTATTAGTGGATAGAGTGTATCATTACAAGCAAGTGAAATCATTACAGTGTGGGTGGAGTTAATCGTTACAAGTGGGTTGAGTTTACCATTAAAAGTGGGTGGAGTTTATCATTACAAGTGGGTGGAGTTTATCATTACAAGTAGGTGGAGTTTATCATTAAAAGTAGGTGGAGTTTATCATTAAAAGTAGGTGGAGTTTATCATTACAAGTGGGTTGAGTTTAATATTCATAGAGCTGTATTATTAAAAGAGGGAGTCACTTACCATTAAAAGTGGGAGTGGCTGGCTATCGCAAGTGAAATATGCTTACGATCGCAAGTAGAAGGGAGAGGCTTGCTATCACAGGTAGGAGAGAGGGATTTACTATTACCGGTAAGTTTTAATTGTGATTTATCACTGTTAGGTTTTGGGATCCGTAGCAAAATTTCACATCAAATAATAGTTTAGACTTGAATAAAAAGTTTCAAACCATTTTACGGTAAAATTACTGTTCAAATTGTTTGTTTTGGTAAAATTGAATTGGTCGAATGAAAGGAACTTTTTGCTGTTCTATTTTTTGATTAACTAGAAGTATCAAGTATTTCATAATTTTGGCATTAGGAGTTGATGTTTTCTGTAAGCAACAACAAAAAGCAGCAAATATTTTAGTGTAAAAAGTGAGAGAAGTACATATGACTTACGTATTGTCCTCATGGCTCGTTCAGCTATATTTTGCATCAAATCTCCGAGGGTGTTCACTTCAGTCCAGAACTCACGCATAAGCTGTCTGAATTGTGACTCATTTTCACGCGCATTTATTTCTCTCCATTCCTCGATGTCAAAGGGTGGGCAAAATGCCTAAACATTGTAAAATACCTAAAGATACATTTCACAAAATCTTTTGATATTTTAGCAGAAAATCTTTAACCAGTTTAAAACAGTTATTTGAAGTTGATGGTAAACATTGTTTATAAATCTAATCAAAGATTTATTGTTTTAATTTAACTCTTTACATTTTCAAACTATTTGTTTTTTAATATATATTTATATACATATTTATAATGTATTTTATACATACATATAAATTTATCATAAAACCTCTTATTGAATGCCACTTTTATTTGACTGCCACTATGAGAGAAGAGTTGAAAAACAAAGCGCCATGGCATTAAAATAAAGGTTTCACGGTATATAGTGTATATACATCCATATATACATTTATATACGTATATATATATACACATATATATAGATATATATGTATACACATATTTATATTTATACTTATATATAATATATATATATAATATATATATATATGGTTGTGTGTGTGTGTATATATATACACATATATAAATATATATATAAATTTCGCTGTTAGTTAATCATTACAGATTTGTTGCAAGGAGGCATAGGTGTGCTCTCATCAGATGCAACTTTAGATGGTTATATAGTGATACAAGCTGATAGGGTTGTGCAGGTAATAAAAAGGTATTCGAGCAGAAAATTTATTTTATTTAACATATATCAATAGCTACGATTCTAACTTTCAAACTTCATACTATGGGAAAAGTGTTTTGTGCAGTTCAAATAAATAAAAAGAAAAAATTAAACAACTTAAAGTTTCCACACTTTTTCAAACCATTGTAACTTTTAAATTTCATATCATGAAAAAAAATTTTGTGCAGTTGAAATAAACTAGGAAAAAATTAAAACAGTGGTAAGAGTGTTTAATTTTAAATGTGAAACAATTGTTAAAATAGCAAAAATTTCAGAGGGGTATAGAAACCCATAGTAATTATCTGATACAAACCCAAATGAATTTATGTTGTATGACAAAGGCTACATTATGTGTATTAACTAATATTATTTTTTGCATTTGTTTTTTGTATAAGCTTATTTTAGATCCTTTTTTTAATTTGTTATTTTAAAATTTGCCGTTTCAATATTAAATTTTAAGTTACACTTATATTTCTGGTTTCAGTAAATCTGTAAAAGCTAAATGATTTTCAAGTGAACAGTTGCATTATCTATAGTAGGAGTTGTCACTACATTATCTCTCTGTTCGGTCAGACAAAGTGTCAGACTAAAAAAGTCTGGTATCTCATTTTTATGTTTGTACCAGTATGAAGATGTACCAGCATTATCCATTCTGCATATGGCAAGGCGTATACATTAGACTGGATGTCCAACTGAGCTTAGCGATTAATAAAAGTCAAGATATTCATTAAATTGGTTAAATCGTTAAACTATGAATAACGATGTTGCGTCACACGTAGCAATTACCAGCTGGACTCACAGCTTACGACCTCACTAAAAAGAAAGCTCAGTGTTACATGGGTAATCAGAACAGCTTATAAACAGTTACAGGTAATGTAGTAGGTAATGTAATTATTAAAAGCTGTTTTTTATTTTAATCTACTTTTTTATTAACCAATGCGGGCATTCATCTAGTCTGGTACAGAATTTCTTATGCTTTGACGGAATTCAGAGTTTCTACTCTGAATCATAGAAAGGAAAAAATTCAAATGGAATCAATGCCATTTTGCTTCTCAATATTTGTATAAGGCATTGGCAGTGAGATTACTACTTGATGTGAAAAAACTCTCACCGTGAATGTATTCAAATTGATAATACCCAGTGAAGCTCTCTCCCGTTGAGGTACAAAAATTTATCACATTTCACTACTCTACTACACGGGTATATTGTAACTAGTATTGCTAACGGATAGATTGATAATATGACAATGATGAGATAGTTACTTTTTTATTTATTGCATTACGGTTTGTGGTTGCAGCATCCTGTAATATCATTTTTGTTTTCACTAAATTATATTGTTAACCTTTTGAACCCTAATGGCGGTATGCCGGCATTTACATAGCTCTGTTTGCAAAAGCTGTTTCTAAGTACATGTAAAAGGGTAAATCAATCACATTAATTCTTGCACAGGATGTTAAGCAAGAAATTTCCCTTCCATTTGTAAACATTTTCATATATCTTTATCTACCTCCGTTGTTATATTAACAAACTTTATTTTAACGATATTGTGAAAAAAATCGATACGACTCGTTTGTTGGTAGGTCATAAATGATTGCCATGCAAATGAAACATTTTATGATACTAACTATAATTCTCCAGTGCATTCTGAGTCTTAAAGTAAATGTACATGTGCTCAATGAATCCGATATATATATATCTATTATATATATATATTGTACATGTTTTACAAGTTTTTAAATCGTACAGACTTTTATAGTGTTAGTCCGAATAATGGTCAAGTACTTTTTTTTCTGTTTGATGGCATTTTCTGTGAGTTGCTCGACGTTTTTACTACTATTTTACCACATATCATTATATTATGAGCACATTTAGATATATTTAATAAAATTTTAAAAACTGTAGATCATTGGACAGGGTTACAGACCCCATTGACAAAAACGGCCGGAGTTCAAAGGGTTAATATCACACTTTCATTTTGCTTTTCCTACTTAATTCAATATAGAATTCATCATCATAAAAGAGACTATCGTTCATGCGACCTCTGAACTGTACAGCAAATAGTGAATTATGTTGCTGTTTTGTTATATAGAGGGCAGCAATGAGGAAACAAAAGGAAAATACTCAAGATATTGCAACAAGTGTACGAAACGTGAATTGAAAAGCAACTGTGACCCAAAAGCGATTCTGCATCAACAACATCTGTTTGAGGAGTACATGGCTAGTCTTGAAAAAATTGATAAAGCGCAACTTCGAATCGTTGGAAAAGTAAGGTGTTAATTACTCGGAAATGGTCACCTTCAATTCCATTCAAAACATGGAAGCCTAGTATGTAAATTTCAATGTTTGTTTGTCATCGTTTGCTTCTCCTGTAATTTAAATCTAGCAACCAAAAATAAATTTCTGCAAGATTTAAACGTAGACTTTTTAGGTTTGCGAGTAGAGGTTCTACCCACCATGTTAAATCCTCCTTATTGCTCTTATTTCATCACAATTGTAGGTTACAAGCTAAATATATGCACTTTTTATTTCCTTGTATTTCCTTTCCTTTTGAATATTACTTTTTTTGTGTGTGTTTTGTTTATGTTCTAAAAGCCTTATAACCATTACTTAATTATTTTGTCCTTTTTAAATGCACCATCTCAATTTCAAATTTTCTGACACACTCGTTCAATTCTGGTTTTTTTTAAAAACACTAAACACTAAAAACCTAAGCCTCACTTTTATGTTTGTACTATTATCCAGTGATGGATACTGATGGATGCTGTTGCTGTATTTTGTTATTTTAACCTATGATTTTTTTTCTGTTTGTATTATTTCTATCAAATATAATTAATCATTTTTCATTGTAACAGAACAAAATATTTAGCATCACATATAATTATTTTACATCTAAATCCTTTCACTGTTTTATTCTTTCTCTAAAATTATTTGCACCCAAAACACGTTTGTCGTGATACAAAGTTTAATAGTTGAAATGATAAATGTTGTATGTTAGGAAAAACTTAAATTTTTGCGAAATAAATTTTCATTACTTTTGCGTATATATTGAATATTTATTGTATGTAATTAATATCTAATGACTAAAATATTGAAACTTATAAACAATAGCTAGCTGTTGCCCTTTTTTCTTTTTGCTGCTTTATGATTTTTGTATGGTACAATTTTGAAAACATTCCTAAAATTATTGCCAATAAGGAGATGAGCTCTATGCACAAAAGTTTATTATATCCTCAATATTTTCCAATAAAAAATTTGTTATATTGTTTCAATATATATATATACATATATATATATGTATATATATATATATATATATATATATATATATATATATATATATATATATATATATATATTGATTCGCTAATACACCTCACTCAGGTATACAGCAAGGACATCGGAATGACCTTCGGTATTGAGAAATGTGGAAGGCTAATTCTTAAGAAAGGCCATTCTATGCTCACAGATGGCTTAAGAATGCCAAATGGTACCATCAAAGATATAGAAAAAGGGTACAAGTACTTGGGGATTATGCAAAGCAACATTAACCACGAAGCCGAGGTACGTCACAAAGCCATTACCGAATACAAGAAACGCCTTCGGCAGGTCCTACGGAGCCATCTCAATGCCAAGAACCAAGTCGAGGCAATAAATACCTACGTGCTGCCAGTAATAAGATATCCAGCAGGCATAATGAAGTGGACTGAGGAAGCCATCAAAGAAACAGATATAGCAACTCGTAAACTGCTGACCATGCATGGAGCACTCCACCCAAAATCTGATACTACTAGATTGTATCTTGATAGGAAAGATGGCGGTAGGGGACTCAAAAGTGTGCAGCAGACAGTGAAAGAGGAGGAGCATAAGCATCAAAGCATATGCAGCCTCCATGGCCATCTCAGATAAGTTGCTAGCTGAATTTCAATCGGCTGCTCCTACAATGGACCTACGCCCTGATGATGAGGAAATTGACTGGCACACAAAACCTCTTCATGGTGCTTACCACCAACAAATATCTAAGGTTGGCGATCTTCACCAGACATATATGTGGCTGAACAGGGGAAACCTAACGGCCAATACAGAGTTGCTAATCATGGCAGCCCAGAAGCAAGTGCTCCCAACAAGGCAACTCCAAACGAAAATCTATCACACTAGAGACAATCCTAGATGCAGACTGTGCAAAGATGCACCTGAGACCATTCAACACATCATCAGTGGATGCAAGCAGCTAGCAGGGAACGCATACACTGAGCGACATAATCATGTCGCAGGTGTTGTGTATAGAAGCCTATGTGATGAGTATGACCTTAATAAACCACAACACTGGTGGGAAGCTCCTGGTAAGGTCAATGAAAATGACCGCGCTAAGATCCTCTGGGACTTCTACATCTAAACTGACAAGCATGTGCTAGCAAACCAACCAGATATAGTGGTAGTAGACAAGGAGAACAAGAGAGCTACTATAATAGATATAGCAGTACCCAATGACTACAATATAACCAGCAAAGAAAAAGAAAAGGTAGAGAAATATCTCCCTCTTGAAGAAGAAATTGAAAAATGCTGGAATGTAAGAACAACTGTAATCCCAGTAGTCATTGGGGCACTGGGCGCAATAACGCCGGCGCATAAAATGTGGCTTGCCCAAATACCAACAACAATCAACTCAGGTGAGTTGCAGAAAAGTGCGCTATTGGGAACAGCTAAGATCTTGAGGCGAGTGCTCAAACTCCCAGGTCTCTGGTAGGAGACCCGAGTTAGAGCAGAATTTACCACCCATACAGGGTATCCGGGGTGAGAAAACAATTTATATATATGTATATATATATATCTTATATCTATATATATATATCTTATATATATATATATATATCTTATATATATATATCTTATATCTATATATATTTTTCTCAAAGTCTGTGTGTTGGAATTCCGTCTGTCTGTTGGAAATCCGGCTGTAGCTATTATTAGAACAGCTGAGCTTGACAACAATAAAGACTCAAATTCATGGCTTACCAGTCATTGGAAGCCTAACCTTATTAACTAGTTTAATGGAGTTTTCTAGTGGCATTATGCTAGGCTACTAGCTTGAAAGGCACAGTTGTTTGACAAAGTTCTAAAACCCTCACAGTTGTTTTTATCTCCCTCTTAATTTAGTTCAACTACACGGACACACTTCTCTCATGATATGTAGTTTGAAAGTTAAAATGGCAAATGTTGTTATATGTTAAATACAAATCAATTTTCTGTCCAAAGACTCTTCTATTACACGGGCAACACCGGGTGGCACAGCTAGTATATATATATATATATATATATATAAATATATACTAGCTGTATTACCCGTGTTCGGGAACAGATTTACATGAAGCAATAGTTTTATTGAGAGTTGTCTTTCATACTGTAAAACAACTCCAAATATGCAATCTACTAAAAATTGTGTGCTGATCAGACTGCATACACATATGCAGTCGTGCATGTCAATAATGTTGGAGAGAACAATGGAAATATGCAATGTGTTTTACAGCTAGCCTACAATGCATCGGTCTCGAATATATATACACTTATATATATATATACACTTATATATTTCACAAATAGAAATGTTTTTCAAATTAGGCCATACAACAATAGTAAAACAAAAACAAAAAAGCAACAGTTAGCCATTAAAATCGAATAAATAGTTTGACAAATAGTGTTTAAAATACCTTTCTCTGCTAAGAGAACGGATATTAGTTGAAAGATTATTAAAGCAGCTGGCAATGATATTTTCAAAATGATTTTTGGTGGTTGTATGCAATTTGTTCATATAACATAAGTTGAAATGAATTGTAAACCTGTAACTGTCATGTAAAAATTGTAAAAAACGAGGATACAAACCATGAAAATCTTGAAACATTGAATTGAGGTAAAATAAACATTTAGCACAGGCAGAGTAAGAAGATGCAAATATTTGGAAAGATCATTCGTTAGAATAATATATGCAGGAATATGATGTAGATTGTAATGTAAGTTTCTTTGTCCGATATTATTTATTATTGATTTATTATTGACTATTAACATATTGATTATTGATTTATTATCGATTATTAATATAATGATCATTGATTTCTTAAACAAGTTCAGCAGCCCATTGTATTCACTTTTTTTCTTAGCTATTTGCCAAGTGGAATAGTTCTACAAAGAGCAAAACAGGAATAATTACTGTAACTTTGAGACTAGAAGAAGTGCTTACCCAGCCGCCCTCTTCTTGAATAAATCGTCCAACACGGTTGGAGCTTAGTCCTTTGATGCATAAGTAGATGATGTTGTTAGAATGGTATTGCAGCCCAAATATGTCAGCCCGAATAGCTGTATCAACAGTCATGATTATCGCCTTAATTTGGAAAAAGAAAGATAAAATTTTTTAATTCGCAAATAAAAGTTTGTCTGCTATAGGCAGGTTTGACTATGTGATGAGCTAGCCTTAGTAGAAACTTGTTTCCCTTATAGTTTGAGCGATAGGAGACCAGATACCGTACTTTTCGAACTATTAGCCGCTACTTTTTCCCATGTTTTGAGCCATGCAACTTATTTAAAGGCTGCAGCTATTCTGTGGCTTTTCTTTCACCGCTAGGGCGCATTAACCAGAATCTCCGGTTAGTGCGCCTCTAGCGATGAAAGAAAAAGTAAAACAATGCCTCACGATACTGTTCTGTTAGGCACTGGGTTAAAAGCGCCCGTTAATATGGAGCAGTGCCTAACGGCAATGTTTCGTTTTAATCTGCAAAGTTGCTGCCAGGCTAATAAGCATCCTCATGAGTTCTGCGACCTATACAAAAGTTGCAGCCTATGTATTGTTTAGTTATCTTTTTTTAAATAAAGCAGGTGTGGCTTATATAGGGGTGCGGGTAATAGTAGAAAAAGTATGATACTCTCCTTGTATCCTGTCATGGGACTACAACCACTGACCTGCTGCTTGGTTGGTACCCAGGCACAATGGACGGTCAGAGTTTATCTGTCTGTCTGTCTATCTGTCGGTTTATCTGCTTGTCTGACTGATTTTAAGGTTTAAATTAAATATTTTATTAAATGGTACTTGATCGCTTAACATTTAGTTCAGTGATTCTAAAAACCTAGAAGATGAGTGATTGGCGCAGGTTCGAACCCGGCACAATATAAACCCTGACATCAGTCGGATGCTTCGGCTTGAGGCTAAGCTACAGGCTTCAATAGCATTTTAATACAATATTACTTATAAAATTATACTATAGTATATTTTATTTTGTTACGTTATGGTATATTTTAGTGTAATATATTGTGAAAGTTTGTCTATAACGATACTTTTGAGAGAAAGTTAAGCAATTGAAGTTGTCAGATTTTCTCATTTTACTTTCACTTTCACTTTGGTGGGACAAGCTAATGTGTCTTTACTGTAAGGACCCATGCGCAATATCACTCAAATCGATGATTAGCTGTGCGATGAACCCCGACGATGGGCTGCAATAAAATAATTTTGCGATGAGCGACCAACGTCATCGATCGCTGTTAGCGACGATGGGATGGGATTTCAACATGTTGAATTTTGACACCAAAGATCGCAACTGTTAGTTTCCTAATTGGCTGTTTGTTAACCCGCAACGGCTCCAATTTCACCAGCTGTGAATATCCATGTCAATTCATATTCGCAAGCATGGCAAAGAACTACACCAGTGATGAATTACATAATCAAATTATTAAAGATAACAAAGATGATATCGCTAATGTAATTTCACTAATAGTATGTACACCTTAATTGGTTGCTGGTTAGCAGTCACCTACAGCTGATAGCTAATAGTATGTACACCTTAATTGGTTGCTGGTTAGCAGTCACCTACAGCTGATAGCTAATAGTATGTACACCTTAATTGGTTGCTGGTTAGCAGTCACCTACAGCTGATAGCTAATAGTATGTACACCTTAATTGGTTGCTGGTTAGCAGTCACCTACAGCTAATCGCTAATAGTATGTACACCTTAATTGGTTGCTGGTTAGCAGTCACCTACAGCTAATCGCTAATAGTATGTACACCTTAATTGGTTGCTGGTTAGCAGTCACCTACAGCTGATAGCTAATAGTATGTACACCTTAATTGGTTGCTGGTTAGCAGTCACCTACAGCTGATAGCTAATAGTATGTACACCTTAATTGGTTGCTGGTTAGCAGTCACCTACAGCTAATCGCTAATAGTATGTACACCTTAATTGGTTGCTGGTTAGCAGTCACCTACAGCTAATCGCTAATAGTATGTACACCTTAATTGGTTGCTGGTTAGCGATCACCTACAGCTAATCGCTAATAGTATGTACACCTTAATTGGTTGCTGGTTAGCAGTCACCTACAGCTAATCGCTAATAGTATGTACACCTTATCGTTGGTGATGAGGTACAAACAGCTAATGGTTGTAGTACATTGCACAGTTAAACATTGATTTGAGCGATAGTGTGCACAGGCCTTTATATCCTTTTTAAAACTTAACATCATTAAATAAATTTATTTGGTAATAATATATTATGTAGTATGGCTGTTATTATGTTTCTACTTAATTCATAAAATTAATAATGATTAACAAAAATGGTGCGCTTATTGTTTAATACAATAAATGGCATGATAAAGAAAACAAATATAATATAGCACAATGTACTCTCCTCTTTAAATACCATGTCCTGTGAGAATGATTCTCCTCACTTATAACCATAACTATTCTTGGCAGGTATCATTAATGGTTTACTATCGCCTTCTGTTTGGTACTTTTATTGAGACACCGTCTCATTGCAAAGACATTGTTTTTGTGATGTTTATCAATGCAAATAAAAGGTTCTACATACATACATACGTACATACATTCATGTTTAACTGAGACACTTACAACAAAAATTGACTCCCATGAAAGGATATTATCTTGTTCGAGTGCTCTCATAAACGCTTGGTAGCGTTCCCGTGCTTCTTCGTTTGACAGAATGTGATTATGTCTTATGACGAAATCATCATACTCTCGCGTGTACTCATCCCGAGTTCTGATGAGTTCACCTGTTAGAGATTTCATGGTATCATTTGTTGTGTTTATCATAGATTTACTTTATGTTTAGTTATGTTGGCTATAATAGGTAAGCTGTTGGTATATTTTGGTTGTCATTTTTTACTTCCAGCAAAAATTTTAAAAAATCAAATAGATATATCTTTAACGAATTTCAATTCATGGTTGCACTGTAGAAAGTTGTCTAGTTGACCAAGCTAGAATTGTATTTCTGTCTAAACAAGAGATTAATAATAAATATAAATACATTTTACTACAAATAAGTAATATAAATAAAATATTGCATACATAGCTTAGCAAAATATTTCCAACTGATATGAAATGATTCTGGAACAGTTAAAGTAGCTCTTTGAATAACTAAAACATCGTATAACATAGTACATTATAGTATAACTTAATACATTTACAACTACATGTATCATGTTATATTATAACGTACTATGCATATAATATACTATAAAGTACTTGAACATGTATAGTACAAAATAAGATTATCCGATATAAATAATAAAATATATATAATATAAAGCAAACATTTGAATGCAGAGTTTTGCAATATAGTTCAATATAACCTAATATGACAGAATATTATATAACATGCAGTAATGTATTGTAATATGGAACTATGATCAAGTATAAATACATAAATATAAGCTGTGCTACCCGGCAATGTCCGAGAAATAAAAAAGTCTTTGGACAGAAAATTGATTTGTATATAACATATAACAACATTTCCCATTCTAACTTTTAAACTACATGTCATGAGAGAAGTGTTTTGTGTAGTTGAAATAATTTAAGAGAAAAATAAAAACAACTGCAAAGATTTTAAAACTTTGTCAAACAACTGTAACTTTCAAACTTCATATCATGAGGAAATGATTTTGTGCAGGGCAGGTTCTTTTCTTTGGAGGCATTAGACAATTTGTAACTTCTGCGAACACATGTATTTAACAGATTAATACAAAAATATTAGAAAATATGGTAGTATTTTGTAGTTGAAATTTTATTAGAGCAGTTTCTGCCAAAAATGGTTGAATAAAAAATTAATATTGATAATAAATACTGGACACTAAGTAATAATAACAGTGATAGAAAAATTAATAATTTTCAAACTTCAAACACGATACTCAAATTATGTTTAAAAAATGCCGGTTGAAATAAAAACGATATTGCAACAAACTGTAAAAAAACTTATATTATAAACTTCAAAAATTATAAGAAATTTATGAATGTAATAAGAGATTGTAAATCTAGATATATATATTATTTGAAGTGAGCACTGATAGGAACTTTTGTGAAACTTCGTCTTATTCGTCTGTTGAAAAAAGGAAATTGCGCTTGTTAACATACTATATCGCTATTAAAATAAATGTTAAATAACAAATTGAAAAATATTCACACAAACAAAGATATTTAAATTTTAACTAAAAGAAATAACGTGAAGGAGTTTTTAAACAAACAAAGATTTTGTTTGTATGTAATGATTGTGGAACGCAAGGTACTACATCAAAATCTAAAAAACAGAATTTAGCTAGGAAAAAGTCTTTATAACAGCTGGAATAAATTAGTAGCAAACTAAATGTAGATGTAAAATAAATAGCAAGTATTTAAACTACCCAAATTTCAATTCAACGTATATATTTTGGTAACGTACATATAATAGCAGTACAAAAATTGCCAAATTTTAAGTTTGAGATCGATTACTAATTTTAACGAAAAAAAAACAAAGAAGCATCACTTGCGTATACTTAGGTCTCAAAATATTTCTGAACAGGAGCATCGTAACTCATAGACGCAAGGCTAACATAATTAGCACGCACATGGTGTATGCGGTATATGAAGACTTCTTTGATCACCATACCGTTCTAGCTCAGTGGTAGAGCTTCTGGATAAGAAACTTGTCAATCTAATTTGTCCTACCGGTCGTATGTTCAAATCCATCAGGATGCGGAATTTCAGTATCAAAATATCAATAGCTATATAGACTAGCACATCTATCTAGACTATATATATATAGCTTAAATGCAGGCAGACGACAGATGATATACATATAGTGAAACTTAATGTAATATTATCTAATAAAAAACAATGTACTGATGTTGATTTTAAAAATATTGAAGTATAATCTAATGAAATTTGTTAGAAAACAATTATAATATAGTTTTTTTTTCAAATTAATGAAATATATTATAAAGCCATTTATTGAAAAATAAAAAAGTATAGAGTAATAAAATTATTTTTGATCATTTTTAAAATCATTTGTACTTACGGTAATCTCTGAGACTCTGACTGACCCTCCTTCCCACCTCTGTGGCCATCACCGGCTCATCTCTGAAGTCAATAATTTCATCTTGTCCCGGTAGACCTTCCTCGGCTAATCTGTGACAAAAATTTTAGCTTAAAAATTATTTTTAAATAAAACAAGACTTGAAATCGCACTTGGATATGGCAGATTCTTATCAGGTGTAGGATATAGTAAGAACGGCATTGACCCTAACGGCAGATTCTTATCAGGGGGTGTTTAAAAAAAATTTGAAGATTCATAAATGAAAATACAAAAAAAATAAAATAACTATAACAAAAGTATAATAATTGTGTGTGAATTCGATAAAGGTTATTATTATTATTTAAATATTTATCATTAACTTTTAAAAAATAAATACTATTTTATTTTCAGATTTTTAACTAAACCTTAATGAGTTCTCAATTAATAACATATTCTTTGTATTAATTAACAATAAAAATATACTTTATAACATTATTATTGTTAGTTTAGTTGGTATACCATACTGTTATGCAAATATATTAAATTTCCATATTACTAATAAAAGGCAATGTAAAATAATATAGCTACATAAGGGCATGTAGCTTTGCTCATATATCATAGCTACATAATTTGATGGTGGTATTTATTTTTATATAATTGAACATAACATACTACATAGTAACACCGTAATAATAGTAACAACGGTTCTAGTGAAGTAATAAAATCTTACTTGAGAACAATAATTTATTTTTGAACTTATTATTTTATTATATAAGTAGGTCCTATTAATAATAGTACAATACTATATATTTTTGTACCATATGTTATAAAGTGTTGCAACAGAAATTTATTAAAACAATCTATATGGTTACAAAAAAATGATTATCTACCCACTGATGTATCTTATATCTATCTATATATTTCTTAAACTATGTATACCCCTCTAGCTATAGCTATTAAAATCTTGGAATAAAGATATTTTTGCAATATGATGGATTTGTACTCTGGACAACTACAACGACAAATAACATCATCAAGTTTCTTATCCAGATGCTCCACCACTGAGCTAGAATGGCCACTAAAGAAGTTTTCCTATACCGCATACACTATGCGTGCGCTAATTATTTTAGCCTTGCGTCCACAAGTTACGATGCCTCTGTTCAGAAATTTTTTGCAATCCAAGTATATGCAACGCGATGCTTCTCCATTTTTTTTTCTTTCGGGCTAATTTGTTCAGCACCACGATATCGACAACAATTTATTTCGAACTTAAAATTTGGCGATATTTGTACTGATTATATACAATGGAACTTCGGCTCTTGGACTCAATTTCTGCAATTTTAGTCATTGCATCTTAAAGGTTGACTTGCAACAAAAATTACAGTTATTTAATATCAAATGATTCACCATGTCTTACTCTGCTTTGTTGTAGGTGCAAAAAATGTGGAAATGTGATTACAAGCTCTTAAAAGCTCAAAAACTAACAGTTAATCGTCGCCATCACAAAACTGTCATAGATTGGAAGAAGTCACAAAGAATTTGAGGCTGGTCACACAATACATTGGTGATCGGTCGTAATATCATCGTTCAAACTTTCACAATCTCAGCCGAAGTTACATCAGCAAAATTTCTACAGCGTAGTGTTCTCATTATACAAAGCAGTAGAGAGCGATGAGACGCTAGTCTCACAGCCACTGTGATAAAAAATATGGACCAAGTAATCCACGAAGGCCAGTCACTATCGACAGTGCACAGGCTGTTGAGGATACTTGGCAAGCTCTCAGAAATGTTTGGCAGCCACAAACTTTTATTGAAGTATTCACTTTGCCTCGATAATGCCTTGCCTTGATTATGCCTTGGCATAATCGACAAATGATCGCAAAGAGGACCACACTGCACTGTGTAATAGCAGCCATCCAGGCTCCAGGGTTGTGGAAACTGAGGTCCTAGTCACCCCAGTTACCGGGCTGAGCCTTTCAATCACAGGAAAAGGCCCATTCACTATTAAGAAAGCTCGGACTACTGAGAAGACAGAGAAGACAATAATAAAAAAGCAAATGCAGAACAAAGAAAAAGTGGTAGAGCTTAAAAAAAGGAAAAGGTGTGAGAGGATCACAAAGTGTTCGTAAAGGCAGAGCTGTACCCGCACACTCTGTGCATGTTTGCATATGATTTATTGCCAATCTTATATGCATACCGATGTATATCTATTTACCTATATACTGTACATATTTCTCAAAGTATGTGTGTATGTGGATCTGTGTGTCACTTCGGCTATAACTAATAAAATCTTTGACTGAAGGATTTGTACCGAAAAAGATTTGATCCCGGACCATACCATTTATCAGTCCGAACCAATAGGCCACAGATAGGGAGTTATTAGCATGCCGATATAAGTCGCTATATGGGAGCACATACCCAACGGCTTTGCATACCATGCAGAGTGATTGCATTAGTAAGTCATGGTAATTAGTTAACTTACTAAAACTTTACATTGGCAATCTGCCATGCTAATAGCAAGTGGCAGGCAACTCTCATTACTTCCCATTGTTTTTAAGCTGATTTTTAATACTCTGGATACTCCAAGTAGCACAGCTTGTCTATATATATATTTCATTGGAGTTTAACACTTGACTTGGTGTTATTGCTTGACCGTCTTGTGGAGAGTAAAGGAGCCGGCAGTTTCCTTTTCAATATGGCGATAATCAGTATGCCTCCATGACGCGCATGATGCTCAAATTTGAGCCAATCTGCAAGCTACCGCATCATGGAAACGACATAAATCTGCAAGTTATGCGTGTTTTTCGATTCTCAAATTTTTATTAAATCCATTATACTTGCATATATCACATTAAAATATCGCTGGCTGTTCCATTGTAAACTTTTTCATGCTTCAGTCGCTTCCATTTCGATTAGCTTAATAAGACCGCTGGCTATTTATAGTCATTAATTAGGTTAATACTCGACCTATGGGTTCAAGTGCTGGCGTTAAATGCTACATCGTGCGCCTGTTCATTGAAACACTAGATTGCAAAGTAACTCAACTTGCCACAGCTCCAAATACGCATTCAAGTCAAGGACACATAGTGACTAGTGGGAACCAACCTTAAAGCACATAAATTACATAATTTTTTTATCATATATTTCAATACATCAGAGCCTTGGCTTTCGTATGAGTCATTGTTTGACATGGTGAGACAGACATTGGTTGGCGTTTATAAGATACCCCTAGAGCTCTACCGCAGAAATGTCCAATGTTATAATGGTATAAGCTCGAAAATTGTGAAGTCACAACTTTCATATTCGGTGATGTGTGCTTTTACCGCTTATTTTATTTCTTACTGCTTATATTTATCAACTACGATAATGACGCTAGAGGCAGGTGAAGGTAGGAAAACTCCAGAGAACCAACGAAGATGACAAAGGAATCAGTGTCATTAGCTCTCTATGTACAGATTATTTCTATGATAAATAACTCAGATTCCAAGCACCATACTATGTTTTCCGATGATATTATGCGCTGCACTCTCTTTTTACTGCGATGTTGAGGGGCACAACTGAGACTAATTAATTTCAAAGAATGCGTGATCTCGAAAGTGAGATTGACATATAGTCCTAGGGCCACGCAACTGCAGGTCACAATTTAATCAATGTGATTTCATTACCTTCATCAACAGCAGTATATTTATTGAAGCATAATTAATTAACCCAGAACATGTGTTTGTATTAGTCGGCGTTAGCATGATTCCCGGCATCTTTGATTATCTAGAATTTTAGTTTATTATTATTGCTTTCTGGGTTTAACAGCACCGATTTTCACAGAAAAGCGCAGCCTCAATGGCAGCGAAAGGGATCGATTACCTAATGCTGAATAATAATTATGACATCACATTGTTGGAACCACAACCAAGTGTTTTTTTATTGCAGGACATTCTTTTGACAACCTGTTTTTCATAGTTCTATTATTCTCTGTGTATTGAATATAGGCTCATTCAAAAGCCAAGACTCTGCTGTATTGAACTATATATTAAAAAGATAATGTGATTTATGTGCTTTGAGGCAGGCAAGAATAATTAAAATGGAATAAAGAGTATTTCATAACACTCTTTGCAAAAGAATCTTCTGGAGCAAGGAGAGATGCAGTGAATGGAAAAGACAAGCATGATAAAACAGACAGCAGACGAGAGTTGGAGAAAATCACATGACTGACAAGAACGAATAGAAGGTCGACCTTATCACTCTCAATTCAAATATGAAAAGATTAGGGTCAAGGTAGTTCATATTGAAAATATAATGTGACGGAATTTACAAGTCACTATGTTTCCACTCGCATGACACTCATTTAGGGCTGTTCGACAAGTTCAGTTTAGCCGTGGTTGCACGATGGCCGAAACGAACTAAATGACGCAAAACGACGTCGCTGTCAGCTGTAAAAAGTTTGGCCGAAGACATTTCTGGCCAAAACGAATCATTTTGGTCCTGCTCGAAATTTCGTGCCCGAACTCTTGCTCTTATTGGCTGGTTAAAATTCTAGCGAGCACACGTCACATTTCTCCTTATGTGCGTGTGAGCAAAGTTAAAAAGAAATGGGACGATACTTTTATTTCGTTTAATAAACAACATGAAGCAATTCATGACAAAACTCACCCGCACTTGTGATTGTGTTGCATAAATGTAAGAGAATGGTTGTGATTTTCTTTCGTGTAGAATAAAAGTAATGTGTCATATTCATCCTGATGAAGTATCGTTGACTGATTTATTTATGTAAAACCACAGTACTATGATAAAGAGTGTTTTTGTTTGTTATGTACTCAGCATAGAAAAACATTCATATGTTAATAAAAAATATAATTATGTTGATGGAAAGGGTTGGCAAAATCTTTGTATCAAGTGATTTATTTTGAGCAGCTGAACGATCTTCTGATAAATCTGCTGCGCAATTATAATTTATAATTGTTCATCAAGGTTTTTGGTTTACAATAGAAATATTTAACTCAAATGCATAAAAACTACCAATGAAACAGCTTCCTGTCTCCGTATGGTATCTAGGAAGCGAAGTGACTTCGGATGCCGTGTGACATGTGCCACGAACCAAACCGAAACAGCCACCGAACCGATCATACGTGGGTTCGGTGATCGTGTGACCACGCCTTTACAGTACTTTGCAATCCAGTGTTTTACTGAACACCTGCCGAGGTAGATTTAACACCAGCTCATGACCCCATAGGTCAAGTATTAGTCTAATTAATGACAGTATAAATAGCTACGCAGTCTTGTCAGCTATAAGCTTAGCAGCAATCCTTTGGAATATTGACACCTTGAGACAGTGTAAGAACAGTAAACATTGTGGGAAGATAAAGACGGAGAAAAGTATTTATGTAAAAAAGCACACATGCCGAGGAAGTAAACATGGCACAAAATCAGAAATGATAAAAAAGTCGACGAGTTTATCTTGGCTTCGTTAAAGACAAAGATTTGATTAAAAATTATCGGTATTTTTTTCTAATTTCCAATCGTTTTCTTAATATTTAAAGTGATTAGATTGCGTGGGTGTTTCAAGATTAAAATCGACAAAGCCCGATCGCAACTAAAACGCTCAGAAGAAAAACATGGGCGAAATGATATCACTAGTTGTTATCACTGCTACGGTTAATATCAGCTGTTGCATACGATTTGCGTTATGCTTCTCTATTTTGTTGGTCTCTTTGCAATTATAGACAATATAACTATAATTTCGCTTGATCTGAGTGTTTTAACCGTGATCAAGTTTTGTCGATTTTAATCATTTAACATCCTGGCAGTCAGATCACCTCAAACATCAAAGATGTCTCAAATGACTGAAAATACTGAGAATTTTTGACAAACTTTACTACAACTTTTCAATTCAAACAGTAGGTTAGTTTAGTTTTTAATATGGCAAGATAGCCCATTGTAAAAATATCATACCCATGCACCTTCAACTGTAAACATGAAGAAAAGTAAATATGTCAAATTTTAAACATGGTAGAATAGTAGAAGTTTCATAGGTCCTGGTAATATACAGCATTAATTTATTCAACTCTAAAAAATAGTAGTACCTAAATACCTCAATATTTTATTACCAATATTATGGCTGGAATAATATATAATAATATATAATAATATATAATAGTAGCACATTTCGATAGTACATTTATTTTAGTATATGTATTTAGAAATTATTTACTGCCAGCGGATTTGCTCAAAAAGTAATCTTTTTAATTGTATGGAACATGAAAAGTAAATATGAGTTTAAAATATCTACATTTACTTAATAATGTTGTTGTTTTATTATAACAAATAAAACAAATTATAAGAATAATGTTAATCATATCGTTGAAAAAAACTTTATTTTGTTATAAATAATATGATTATGATAAGTAATGATAATAATAACAAGAATAATATCTAATAATAATAGCAATAATGGCAATAATAATAATACTTATTATTATTATAATAATAATAATTATTATTATTATTATTCCAGTCTCCACTGAGATGTTGTGAAAAAATACACGCTGCTACAACATACATCCCTGTTAGGATTGGCTAACATCCTTAGGAAAGTTCAGTTCATCTAAGCATAGTGAAACTAAGTGGGTAACAGAAAACAACACCAGCCTAACATGTGATAAACCTATTATAATAATATTAATAATAATAATAACAACCTAAGTATTCAAGTACTAAACTTCTAGAAAGTAAAATTAGTTTTTAATAAAACTAATAATATTAATAATGAAATTAATATTAATGGTAGAATATGATCAATATTAATTCAATATACTAATACTCTGATGTTGTACTAGCAGTAATAATATTTTAAGAAATTGGCAATGCAGAGAATAATCTCCAGTGTCATCATTGAACAAATTCATCAGTCCCTCTGTCAGTCCCTATGTCAGTCCCTCTGTCAGACCATCTGTCAGACCATCTGTCAGTCCCCCGGTCAGACCAGAACCTTTTGCAAAGCTTTGCACTTGATCATTCTTATGAATTTTTCAAGAGATGACAAAGTATTTCTTTTAAAACTTTTATAAAAACATTTATTGTGGATAAAACTTCACCTCATTCAATTTTTTACATTATATAAAATTTCAGTTTGTTTATATTCTACTTGATACTTACATAGTATTGTATTTTATATAAAATTTGGTTTTGGATAAGATTTTACTTAACATAGCATTTTAATTTATATATTTCAATAAAAATTTTTTTATAAAAACTTAATTAATTAACTACAATCATTCTTACCTCATTCGAAAAAATGCAATTACAACTTCGGCTGTGCTTCGCTCGAAAGCCATGTTTAAATTTGTCGATTTAATTTAGTGATTATTTATTTTTGTAGAAATTCTATTTTCCCCCAGGGAATGTTCTGTTTTTAACTCAAATTGATGACATCAGATTTAATAATGTCAGCAATGCAAGTGACAAAGTTTTACTTCTACAAATATATTTGCTATTAATTTCAAAGCAATTTCTAGTATAAACCACTTACTGCCTAAATTCTACAGTCTCTGAATCAAGGTTTTTTAAATAGATTTCATCTGTGAACTCGCTTTGACTTTTTATAATTTATTTATAATATTATACTAAATTATATTAAAATATATTAGCTTAATTATATCATATTTTAGTAAATTATTTATTACTTCACATTATGCTATTTTACATTAGAATTCCTGATGTTATATTGTTTTTATTATAGTGTATAATTTTACAAAATAATGTATTTCATTATAATATATTACATGATGTTGTATTAAATAATTGTATGTTATATTACATGATGTTGAATCTTATCTTATTAGCCTATACTTTATATTGTGTGTGTATTTTATTTCATCAATTAAATATTATAATACTGACAATATTAACAATTATAATATTGATTAAATTAAACAAGATAAATGAAAGTTTAGTTCTTACTTGTTAAGGCAGAACGAGGCCCACATGCGCAGTAGCACTGCAGCGAGTAGAACCGCTGGGCCGAATAGGAGCTCCTATTGGCATATACACATGTGTAGCCTATATATATTACATACACGTAGTATTATTTAGTAGTGTATATTACATAATACAATGTGTATGCCAATAGGAACTTCAGATGTTGAACAAAGTTTCGAAACAAAAAAAAAGATCTCTTTGTAGCTTATTAATACTACTACATGGTTAGAACTTTATTGCTTCTAAACTGATAATATACTATAATATAATATTAAGGAATAAAATTGTAAATTATGTAAAAGAGCTTTTACCATTCATCATAAACTGAGAACTTTTTGCACATAGCAAAACTTTTCAAAACCTAAATATTTGTGAATCTTTGCTGTCATTATTGTGATTTCTACCAATTTTGTATTTACTGAAGAATCTGGAGCATAGTAGGTCTTAACCCTTTGAAATCCGTATTATTTGTGAATCTTTGCTGTCATTATTGTGATTTCTACCAATTTTGTATTTACTGAAGAATCTGGAGCATAGTAGGTCTTAACCCTTTGAAATCCGTATTATTTGTGAATCTTTGCTGTCATTATTGTGATTTCTACCAATTTTGTATTTACTGAAGAATCTGGAGCATAGTAGGTCTTAACCCTTTGAAATCCGTATTATTTGTGAATCTTTGCTGTCATTATTGTGATTTCTACCAATTTTGTATTTACTGAAGAATCTGGAGCATAGTAGGTCTTAACCCTTTGAACTCTAACGGCCGGTATGCCAACATTGTGTAGAGTATGTCAGAAACCCTACCAGCCGGAATACCGGCATTCACATGGCTCTGTTTACATATGCTGTTTCTGAATCACACCGTAAACCAATCAAATAACTTTTGCGCAGAATGTAAGACTAAAAACTTTACTTCCATTTGTAACAGTTTAAAAATATTTTTTATCTAATTTCTTTGTTATAATAACAAATTTTATTAAAGCAATATCGCTAAAAAATTGATATGACTCATTCGTTTGTAGGTAGGTAATAAATGATTGTGATACAAATAAAGAGTTTTATGGTACTAACTATTATTTGCCTGTATATTTTGAGTTATTAAGTTATGATGAACATGTGCTCTATATAATACTACTGTAAATGTTTTTACAAGTTGATTAAAATCGTACAGCCTTCAGTAATTCCAGCCCGAATAATGGTGAAATACTGTTTTTTTCTGTTGGCTGAGATCTGCTCTAGAATGCCCTACTATGTTACTAGAGTTTTACCAAATATTCATTGTATTATAAGCACATTAAAATATATTTATATATTTAATTTAAGTTTAAAAACTTCAGATCGTGAGGGAAATTGCCCAGGATTACTGACAGACACGCATTGACGAGAACGGCCAGGGTTCAAAGGGTTAACACACAGTCTTTTGCAATCGCATTAGCCAAGTCAAAATTTACTCTTTTAAAGAAAACCTTTAGCTAGAAAATGCCCTTTCGATAAAACCTAAAGCTACTACTGTCACTGTTATAACTTTAGCTTTATAGCCAGCAGTACTCATAACCAAGGACCTCCAATGTCAAGAACTTTTGCAATTGAACACTACTGTACTTCAAGCATTTGCTAAAGGGACAATATCATAGTATGATAACTTAGTAGCCAACAGATCTGTGAAACACGCTGTTCCTAAACCCGACAATAGATAGCCTAAGCTCATTAGAAGAGGTATACTCGAGGAGACTGCAATGCGCTGAAAAATACCAGGGCCCTGGGTTAGATTTCACCGTAGAGTCTCGGGGTAAAAGTGGAAAAGCGGATAACTAATATTTTTGCAAACTTACTTATTATTGACAAACTTACACAAAATAATTGCAGACCATCAGAAAGTATCGGTATTTTTATTATTTGAAATTGTTGTTAATTTTAAGATGATTGACTGCCAGGATGTTTCAAGATTAAAACGAAATAAACTTGATAGTAATTAAAACGTTCAAAAGAAAATATGTGCGAAATGGCTTCATTAGTTGCTATGATTGCAGTAGCTGATAGCGACTATGGCGGTGAAATTGTATGACTATGCGTCTCTATTCTGTCGATATCTTTGAAACTTTAAACGTCATAATCGCCATAACTTTTTGAATGTCACAAAACAGAAAGGTGTTTTGAATACCGACGAGGTAAGAATGGTTAAAGATTCGGCCGAGAATGAAATGACCGAGATTGATCAATACTTTTGCAAGTCGTGTGTCGAAGTCTATATTTTGGAGCCACTTGACATGAAACAAAAGCTTCTGGTCATTGTCTATGCAGCAAAGCTCTGCGTCAACCTCTATCAAATTGACAAGATGAATGTACCTGCAAATCACTTATCAACGCCTCAATTTGCTGAGCTTGACCCTTCGACGGACTCGAATGGACCCCCTTTGCAAAACCTTTTCATGGCGAGCAACAAGACCTTGACCTGTGCTATTCGAGCAGCTAGATACAGCAGATTTTTAGAAGTCATACATTTAGATGTTGTATGCTTACATACACGCCAAACTGTCCTTTCTGTAGAATGTGACACCACCAAACATCGTGACATACCCTTGCAGGAATCAAGCTATGTGCGGACACAACTGTGCGGCGTCGGGAACGTAAGGAATGGAAAAGGAAATTTACTTTTTACTCTGTCTGGACTTTCTGAAGATTCCATGCTAAACTTTGCTTTGGAATCTGTTGGTTCATCAAAACTCACCGCTGCGATATCTGACTGTTTCTACAACGAAAAAGGCAAGAAAATTCCATTATACATGATGAATGAGGACTGTGGCGTGGATGGTGACGCCAACCGGAATGGTTCTATCAGTGTCTTCACCGAAGGTCATGAGAGGCTCGCCAGAATTTACCCTTGTAACTCCACCGCGAAGATAAGAGCTGACAAGGTTATGAGTGGAACAATCAGAATGCACGTACTAGCCATAGGTGTTATGGCTTACTTTGCTGTGTTTGCCTTTCATAAGAAACCGATGCCTCAAATAGAGTACTTCTATGGAAATGACACAGGAGAAAAACGAACATTTCTCTTTTAAAATCTCTGTTTGATGACATTTGCTGTTGGCTGCCCGACTTTTTTACAAGTGTTTTATCAAATATCTTTGTTTTATGAAAATATTTAAATATATTTAATAAAAGTTTAAAAACTTCAGATCGTTGAACAAATTGCCCAGGGTTACTGACACGCATTGACGAGAACGGCCAGAGTTTAAAGGGTTAACACGCAATATTTTATTTGTTTACTCTAATTTATGATTTTAATTTAATGGAATTTCTTATAGTTTATTATTGTTTGGTTTCAACAACCAACCCTATCGTTTTCAATTGCACTGTCACTATTTAGAGTGGTTGCCAGAGCCGATCGAAAATTAAAATCACAAGCACAGTGAGTCTGACTGAGTGAAAGTGCGACATTGCCAGGGGTTAGTTTTATTTTTAATCAGATAGCCTGTGTGTCAGGAATCCGTCCAAACCAGAAAAATCAGAAAAACCAAATATTTTGGCGACCTGCCGAAAGGCATGAAGCATATGCGTGTGAAGTTTGGACGGTATCAGAACAAAACTTAATCGTAGTTAAAACGTTAAGATTACAAAAAAGTGCCATTAGGATGTCTACAATCGCAAAGAAATCGAGAGAATTTAGATGCATAACGCTGCAACTTAACGCAACTTACAACACTAAACATGGTTACAGCGAGTCCATTTCATCAACTAGAGCATTCCTGTTTAAATGATCCAAGCATCCACTCTAGTTTTATCTCAAGATCTATTAAAATTTATTGCATTTTTAAGAATAAATGTTCTAGTTTCAGAGGAAAGTCAATAGACAGAAATAGGTCTGAATGTTTGCCAAGTGATGAACTTTAAAGTCTATAAAACTAGTAAAAAGATATGCATAAACTTACAAACCAATTCTGGTCGAGTTCTGGAATTTTACTATCAACAACCTGAGCTCGGTAAGATTATTAAAGATGATCTTATACAAAATTTGTGTTGATTTTATCAGAGATTATCAGTATTTTCTAGCATTCTATACAGTGCCACTTAAAACTTACCCTCGTCCATGAAAGGTTCTCATTTTTTTCTTAACATCACTTTTCTTGCTATTCTCTTCACCTGAGCTTATTACCACATCTGTCTGATTCACGCAAAAAGTTTGCCATCATCCAGATAAACTTTTTCCAAAACGGCAATCAACAAACTTTCAGAGCAGTTTATATCTATCGCCTAATTTGTTAGTCAGAAATCTATTGTCCAATTACATATTGGGTATCAAAATGATGCTCAGACTTTTAAAATTCGTTTGGTGAATTATTAAACTAATGTAGCTAAAATGCTAAACAAATGAGTGACTCAAAATTTATCCCGAAACATTCGAGATCAGGCGTGAAAGGGTTAAAGATGAGCTTGCACAAAACTTTAGTAAATTTTATTAGAGAGTATCAGTATTTTTCCAGCATTTGCAATTGTTTTAATGTTTGAGGTTGTTCAACTGCCACAACTTTTTAAGATTAAAATTGATAAAACTTGATTGAGGTTAAAAGGCTCCGTTTAAGTGAAAGTGCAATTATGACATCGATAACCGCAAAGAGACCAAATAAATAAAAATGCATAACGCTGCAACTTGAACGCAATAGCCAATATCAACTATTGACATCAACAAAGACTAATGACATCATTTTGTACATATTTGTCTTCTGAGCGTTTTATAGGGGCAACCAAGTTTAGGTCAATTTTAATCTTTGTAAGTTCTAGGAGTCAGATCACCTCGAACATCAAAAAAATCACAAATGATAGAAAAATACAGACACTTTCCGATAAAATCAACTGAAATTTTGTGCAAGTACATTTTAAAGGCAGTTTCAATGCATCTATACAAATGAGCCTTTCCTGGTTGCATTGATTTGCACTTCCACACAAAATTTGTAAAACAAACGATCTTTACAAATTTGACTCTTGTACGACGCAAACTTTCTACCCAACCTTCAACCATGGCAGGGGTAGGGAACTTATGGCTCTCAAGCCATATGTGGCTCTTTTGATAATTACATCTGGCTCTTTGATAAATCAATAGAAAAATAAATCATAACTTTGCTGTTAAATTATTTAACATAGTAACACAAACAATACTGACATTACAATAACAATAAACAAAATAAAAAATGACGTTCATTTAATAAAAATATTTTTTTCATTTACAACTTTTTGCTGTGATAAGAGCAGCAGAGTTTTTAGTGCTTTCTGTACTCCAGTCTGCGCAGGCCGCACAAAGACCACACAAGTGATTTTTAAATGCAAAGGTAAACACTTCAAACCAAAAGATGGCTGAACGAAAAAAATTGTTATTTGAATATTGTTGTTCAAAATAAATCCAGTTTTTTTATACTTTAAAATTCTTCACACATACTAAATTTGTTGGCTTTCTTTTTCCGTTTCATGTTTTCGAGTTTCAAAATATACATATGGCTCTCCTAGAATTAAATTTGGAAACATGTGGGTTTTCTGGCTCTCTCAGTCAAAAAGGTTCCTGAACCCTAAACCGTGGCTTTGGACAAACAGACAAAGCTCATAATAGAGTAAAATGTAGTAGTAACCTGACTATCTCGAGTTCTGTGAGAGACTGTCAAGTGTGCCAATGAAGCAAAGAGATTGAATCGATTATTATATAATAATATATAATATTATAATATTATATTATTGAGATTATTATAAGAGCCCTGTTTATCAATCTGACAACCTAAAGCTAGGCTAAAAGCATTAAGAAAAAAATTTGCTACACGCAAGGATCGAACCTGTGTTTTCAGTTCTCAGCCAAACACACTACCAACTGCATCACTCACCCATCTCATGGAATAATTTTGGATTTAATTTTGAATAATTGTACACATACTTATTACATGTGACAATTTTTAACAGCACACGGGACTGTCAGCATACAGGTCAATATAACTACTCGATCCTGACTACTACAAGCACATAATAATAATTGAAATAATAATAGTTTGAATATTTTATTTGGAATAGTAATTCAAACAATAATTGAACATAAAATACAATAATAACGTAAATAAGATGCTATAAAATAAATTTATAGCTTATTGCAAACCCCAAGCATAAAGAAAGTTGGCCGTAGCTAACCAAAGGGTAATTATACCCTCAGCCAGTCTGCAATCGCATTAGTCAAGTCAACATAACTGTAAACGTCATAGTCGCCCTTTCGAAAGCAGAAACGAGCAAAGCAGTTCAAAGTTTTTTAATGTGATTGGTGGAAGTTTGGTGAGCTGGAATACGTAATCGGTGCACAAGTCTTGTAATAGATTTCTGTCAGATCTTTTGAAAAAATGAAAATTCCATCAAGACTTTAGTAATTTTAAATATTTGCACGTAACTAAATACCTAAGTTTGCTAGTAGAACTAGTCTTAATTCAACAAATCTATAAGTGTAAAACGTGATGGAGGATTTATCTCTGGAAAACCTCGTTACAGCTAGATTCCGAGCAGTGAGTTCTAATGCCGACTCGAGGACATCTGTTCTGGCTTTAATGAACTCTGCGAGTATGAACGAGGTACTTATGTTGGTGAAGTGTCAAGATACGTCCAACTTTGGATTCATGGAAATAATCGACTCTCAAGGCAACAGTCTATGCTATGTGACGGGGCTAAGACAAAACGTGAGCAGCGTTACTACTAATGATGACTCAATTGGGAGGATAACTGTAGGTGAAGATAAAGTTACTTACCTTAAAACGGCAGATGGAAAACCTGACAACTTTTTGAATGTCACAAAACAGAAAGGTGTTTTGAATACCGACGAGGTAAGAATGGTTAAAGATTCGGCCGATAACGAAATGGCCAAAATAGATCAATACTTTTGCAAGTCGTGTGTCGAAGTCTATATTTTGGAGCCACTTGACATAAAACAAAAGCTTCTGGTCATCGTCTATGCAGCAAAGCTCTGCGTCAACCTCTATCAAATTGACAAGATGAATGTACCTGCAAATCACTTATCAACGCCTCAAATTGCTGAGCTTGACCCTTCGACAGACGCCAATGGACCCCCTTCACAAAGCCTTTTCATGGCGAGCGAGGAGACCTTGACCTGCGCTATTCGAGCAGCTGGATACAGCAGAATTTTAGAAGTCATACATTTAGATGTTGTATGCTTACATACACGCCAAACTGTCCTTTCTGTAGAATGTGACACCATCAAACATCGTGACATACCCTTGCAGGGATCAAGCCATGTGCGGACACGACTGTGCGGCGTCGGGAAAGTAAAGAATGGAAAAGGAAATTTACTTTTCACTCTGTCTGGACTTTCAGAAGATTCTATGCTAAACTTTGCTTTGGAATCTGCTGGTTCATCAAAACTAACCGCCGCGATATCTGACTGTTTCTACAACGAAAACGGCAAGAAAATTCCTTTATACATGATGAATGAGGACTGCGGTGTGGGTGGTGACGCCAACCGGAATGGTTCTATCAGTGTCTTCGCCGAAGGCTATGAGCGGCTCGCCAGAATTTACTCTTGTAACTCCACCGTACAGATAAGAGCTGACAAGGTTATGAGTGGAACAATCAGAATGCACGTACTAGCCATAGGTGTTATGGCTTACTTTGCTGTGTTTGCCTTTCATAAGAAGCCGATGCCTCAAATAGAGTACGTCTATGGAAATGACACAGGCGAAGGAAGAATATTTCTCTTTTAAAATTTAGGCTGACCTTTATCAGTGTTTGCAGTAAACATTTTTTGACACTTTTTTGAGAAATAATTTTTCCGCAATGCATAACTTTGTTAAAGCTTCTCCTGTGGATATCAGCAAAAGAATATTCAACATTGCAACACATCCAAAAAACAGCATTTTTGAAAAAAACATTAATCGCGTGGTTATCGGAAATACAACAAAGTTTTTTTTACATTGTTGTTTGCATTTTTTGAATTTGTATGCACACAAATATTATTTAAATGCATCAACAGTTAGTTAAATTGTAATATGCTACATGTATAAGGGTTTTAATTAGCACAAGATCGGTAACATTAGATTATGCACTAGTCTGGATGCAATATGCACATCTTTGAATTCAATATTAACTAGTGAACATGCAATATGCACTAGCTTGAGTGCAATACGCACTAATGAAACTACAAACAGAAACTATTTTTGCTAATTTATTAACCGCAAGGAATATAAAAAATCATCTATATTTGATACGGGTATTCGGTAAAACCCGAAGTGTTTGTCATAAACTAGTGGTACGATAAGTTTTATATTGAGCTTTTTATTGGCCTTTCAATTTACGTGAGAACATCACGTGACAATACAATAACCAAATGTAATGACTACGCCAGAGAAATAAACTGATTCCAATCTACGTTGTTTTTTGTGATGGCCGTGATTAACTGTTCGTTTTTGAGCTTTTGAGAGCTTGTAATCACATTTCCACATATTTTGCACCTACAACACAACAGAGTAAGACATGGTGAATCTTTTGATACCAAATAAGTGTGTTTATGCACGCGCCAGCAATATCTCCGCCCTCCTCATGATGTTCGCGATAAAATCACCTTGTGTGTTTGGACCTTAAAGATGTAGTTGCGTCAAAATTTAAGTTGATCTTAAAAGAAAGCTTTTTTTTTCTCTATCAGTTGATATGTTGTTTGTTGTGTTACGCGATCGCATTGCCAAGATATTTGAAGATTAAAACCGAAAAAATCTGATCACCGTAAAAACGCTCAGGCCACAAAAACGTGCCCAGCCTCGCCAAAAATGATGTCACGAGTTTGGCAACCTCTCTCTATCTCTCGTATTCACATCGGCTATTTGCGATAAAAGTCTAGTCTTACGCGGCTCTATTGGCATATATCTTATTTTGTATTTGCTCGTGTTGGCTAGAATAAAATTTTAAATCCTGCTACAGATGCATTATTATGAATGTTTAAAAGGCCTCAAATAACGAAAATTGAAAGTTTGTTCTACTCACTTTCTCCAAATGTTGTGTAAACATTTGGGTACCGACTACCAATTCTACCGGTCTACGGTAATTCTGTCTAGTCACTTTATGTAGAACGCGGTCTTTGTATCAGCACAGTTCTGCAGCTACCCATATAAACGATATACAGCCTCCCATAAGCCCCGCCCACATTATGTCGCCTATTACCTATTGCCTACGTACTAGTTTCTTACTACCGATAGTAGTATTCTTACCGAATACTAAATAAGTGAAATAAGCAAGCCACCTCTTTGAAAAGAATATAGACAGGGATAGAGTTTTAAGGATGAGAAGTCTGCTGCAAACTGGATTTGAACTCACATTCTCCAGTTCTGCGGACACCCATATACCATACCCGATTCACTACAATATTCTGCAAATCATGTTTTGCATTATCTTCAACAATATTATTTTATTATATAATTTTTACAAGCAAAAATATTTTCATCTCGGCATAAAGCTTTTATTAAAAATCTTCATCAAGTCGTGGCCACTCACATAGTATTAGCTGATACAATAAGACAAATTCATCTACTGCAACAAACTCAAACAAAACATCATCCAGCACGCATTCAAGTCTTGCTTTCTCCTTTATAGCAGTTTCCACACTGACAAAGCTTCTTCCGCTGGTGGGACGACATAAACATTCTGTAATCAGTAAAACAAGTAAATGTAAACAAAGAAGATGCAATAAATATGTCATTCATAGATATGTCATTCTAAAGCGTATCTATTGACAGCTTCCAAATTGGGAGTTAAATAAATTGCGAGTGTAATTTTAAAAACGAATAAACATTTAATAAAGGCACAAGTACGCCAAGCCAACGATTCGAAGCTTTGGTTCTGGAAATTAAAGATTTGCAATGATCAATCGATTTTACCCACTTCCTACGAGTGAAAATAATTTGTAATCATGACTCTAATTTACCAAAGAAAATTCGAAAAAAATATTATAGCTAGGTAAAACGGCAGATAAGCTATGAAACGATGATTGGAGATAGCAAAGAATTATCATTTTATTAATTAGTATATGTATTTATGACTATAAAAAATATTACATTTACTAAAGTATAGAAGACTCTAAGTTAATTTACCTCCATTCTGTCTTCTTCTGCAGCAAAACGCTGCTGACGCCTGTCAGCTTTGGCCATAGGCTGTCTACTCTAATCTTTTACTAAACGTTGCTCAGATAACTCTGAGTAGCGGTCGCTCGAACTTGAAGCCATTTTAAAACTATGTATAACTTAGTAATTGTTGAAACGCGTTGAATCAGTAACGAGTAATGAGAATGAATTCTCTAATTAGGAGAATCTTCGAGATCACAGACAACGCGTTTTACGAGTGATAACATTTATTACGGTCTATATAAAAATTTCGCGATCGTGATTGGCTAACGGAGCGACCTCATATTTATCGCTCGTGGTTTCGTTTCAGAAAACAAACTAGTGACGTCACGAAATTGGCACCCGCTGGAACGTGAGCTTTTTAAAAGAGGGCCTCATTCAAACGCATATATCTCTGGACAGGGTTGGTCTACAAAGACAAAAATGGCATCAAATTGTAGCTGATGTTTTAGCCTTTTATGGGTCCTAATTTCATTTTTGACGCAACTACATCTTTAACTGTAATGTGAATTTCGTTGCAAGTCAACATTTAATGATATCTCTGAAGCATTGCATTTTAAATATTCAAGGTTTTATTAATTTCAACATTCAAGTGGCATGTAGTACCCTAGCAGAGTAGTACCCTAGTAGTACCCTAGTAGTCTAGCACCATAGCAGTTTAGTACCCTAGTAGTCTAGCACCATAGCAGTTTAGTACCCTAGTAGTTTAGTATCCTAGTGGTCTAGTACCCTAGTAGCCTAGTACCCTAGTAGCCTAGTACCCTTGTAGTCTAGTACCCTCGCATACTAGCATGTTAGGAGTGATCTACAGGTATGCCAATAAAACACAGAGAATATCCACCCTATTTCGATGTTTGCTACAAAGCTGGATAATAGAGTTCAATTCCCTTGTGATTCATACTTTTTCTATTACTCTTGGCATGGCTTTGAACAGACTAACAGATGCGGCTCTTATTATAGTAAAGATTAGAATTGTCTACATTCAACACTGACCTCAATATGTATGTATAAGTAGGTCAGTGAAGATTCAGAAGGCACACCAAATATTGAAGTTCGTGCAAAAAGCAAGCAGAAACTTTTAGATTTTTGATTGGACACACACTGTGTGAAGTCATATGGAGTCATATGACTCCATATGACTTCATATGACTTCAGTTACATATAGCAATCTTTTTAATACTACATGTATGTTCAGGTAAGAATGTGAGGAATATAAAGTCTCAAGAGCTTGATACTTACGCAGATGCAGAAAGCAATTTACAGTCGGATGCAGGTTTGATTGCTATTTTTGATTGGAACTCCAGCCTTCTGCCTTCCGGCCTTCAGGCATACCTGCTCCCTCTCTGCTTAAAGTGTACACTGTTATACAATTATTGATACTTAAAAATATGTTGAAAAGGTACAAAGGCTAACCTGATATCATAACCTTAACACGTTTGCTAGTCATTAGGAGAGTAGTGATGGTGTGTTTAACACTTATAGAAAGGATAGAATAAATACTGTACATATATAACTCTAAGCTCTACCAGGAATACTAAAAAGATGAGATAACTCCCTGTCTGGTCAGTGGATATATGCAAGTATATTTTCCACCTAGACAACTCTAGTCCTGTAACTGGGTGGCTGTGCATGTGATGTGTAGAGGGGGAAATTCCAAGTTGGATGCTCTGTTTAGGTATCTGCAGAAAAAATGGAGTTAATACTGTTCATATGTAACTCTAAGCTCCACTAAATTGTACTTGAAAAGATGAGATGACTCCCTGTCTGGAGATTGTGTATACATATATTTTTCACCTGAAGAGCTTTAGTTCTGTTCTTGGGCAACTGTGCCAGCTGATTTGGCATAGAGGACAATTCTGAATTGAATGCACTGATATTCAGAGATAAACCTGCTGTTTGTAGGTCAGGTTTGTTTGTGTAGGTCATAGCTGCTCTCTTCTCATCATAGGAATTAGCTGTATATACATGCAGATCAAGTTTTACATCTTGCTGATTAGTAATTTGAGAGGTAAGTTAATTTTATTTCAACAAAATTATTTGTAAATTAAAAAATTGTAAAATTTATAATTTACAAAAAAATTTATAAAGAAACAAAATATTAAATATCATTTTAGACAGAAACGTTTTTCATATTATGCCATACAAGAATATTATAAAAAGAAAAAAAGAGCAATAGTTAGCCAATCAAACCATTTATTTGATTTTATTGGCTAACCATTGCCATTTTTTACGACTTTTATATGGCATAATTTGTAAAATATTTTTGTTTGAAATCAAATTATTGCCAATGTAAAGATAAATTATAATATAATAGGTAAATTTTAATTTACTCTGACTGCTGTACTTACCATAAAGGAAAAGTATGATTGTTTAACATTGTGTTACTTGGTAGAATTTTAAGATGTTTCAGTTCCCCTACTCCTGCTGTAGAAACGTAAACATCTACCAAACAATCTCAAATGAAATGGATAAAGGATAGCAGTAAACTTGGAGTTATCTTCTCGTTGCTGTTTTTGATAATACTATCAATTACTCACAGGCATCTCAAAAAGTAACACTTACAACATACATTGAACGCGTTTGTAATAAAATAAGCATTTTGTTAACGTAATCAGTAAATGTTAACCCTAAGCCAGCAATAATTTTTAATCGCAATTAAAAACCTTTTGAAGTCTGGGCCTAAGGAAATTTGGAAAATTGTTTTCTACGGTAGGCTATCCTACTTTCGTGTAGAGCAATCTTTTTGGTAATTGTGCATATTTGGTTGGTACAATGCGCATAAAACGCGCGTTCGTTGTATGCGCGTTGTAAATTATAAATATTAATAATAATATTAATGTGTAATAATAATAGTAGTAATAATATTATATTATTATTCAATATTCTATTTACATTTATAGTCTGTTAATAAAACAGTTCTAAAACATTACAAAAAGTGTTCTATTTATTTTCTATTGACTGTTGTATGTGCGTTGTGATACTAGTGTATGCGCGTGGTATAAGCAATGTTTGTGCGTTGCAAGTGCCTTGTATGTGCCTTGCACACGTGTTGTATGCAGGCTGTACCGACCTAAGATGCATCGTTACCATCTTTCCTAAAGCTTTAACCTTGACTTCTGGGGGACGGAAGTGGCGCTCATTATAGTAAAGGCTGGCAGACCCGTGCGCAGCTAAAGATTGATTCACACAATATCCGCCGTATGACGGCGTTTTCCTCTCAGCGTTCATCGTCGATTATGTGAACCGTGAATCGATGGTATCGATAACGAAACAACACAGATGCGTTGGGAAAGTTTGCAACTGTCAAACTTTTCCGATATTTTGCCGAGTGTCAACCATTGCCTGTACAATGCGAATAATTTCGGCGATAGTAATTCGTGGTTGATGATGCGTGAATTTTTCGATTTATAATAGTCGCTGCAGGACTAGCATTTGATTCAGGCATGCAAAAAAGAGGAGGTTTCTTTGCGAAAAGTTAAAAAGTTTTAGGAGAACACTGCCTCACAGTATTTGCTGATGCTAACACAGGTGGGTTTGTGATACTGTGTACATTGTTATCATCGACGAACATCGAAGTATTGTGGCATCAACACCGAGATACGGCGATATAGTGTGAACCAGCAGTAGCTAAAGCAGAAATGATAGCTATATGCACAATTATTCTGAAGGGGCAGAATGTGGTCAATAAGTGCATGTGTATGAGTGTTGGTCTCACGATTGGGAAGTCACTGGTTCAAAGCCTGTATAATGCATTCTTTTCTCCCAAACTCCAACGTGGATTCGGACAGACGACAGACACGACTCCTATTATAGTCCGCATTACTATATGACAAGTGACGCAACGCCCAAAACGGCTTCAGAGTTTCAAAAAGAATAGTATTGCTGATGTTAGACGCCAGTATATTAGCTTCACTCCGTATAGCCAGTCTAATCTGAGTTTAATCAACAAGCTCCGCCCCCACTCGAAAGCTCGCAGACGCAAGTCTTAACGTAAAGGTATTCTGTAGCCAGTGCCCAGCCAGCTTGGACTGCAAACAGCGCTTGCACGTTGCAACCATCCAGGTAAAGCTTAGTTACGTTATAGTGCTAATAGCTATTTATACGCCTTTACACGAAAGTTCCCAGAGTTGTCATAAGTTACAGTACATGCATTATGATTGTTCATATAGAAACAATTACTAATGGTTGTCTGATGATACCATAAGTTTACTGGGTTAACAGTACAGATTAAATTGTGTTGTCATCTGTTGTTGATTAGTATTTTTGTAACGTAATATTTTTGTTAGTTTGAGCATAACAGTGATAGCAAGCTAGCTTTGCTGATTAAAAAGCGTTTTTATTTCCTTCAAACGAGTATCAAAAAACACCAAAAAAGGTCTGATAATCCATTCACTGACAATTAACTTAAAAATCGTCTGTCGTTATTGTTTCAGGTGCACAAGCTACAGTTTTTTTCACATTATTGCTGAACAGTGTTACTTTGCTCATTCCTTAATTTTGTGTTTTTCATCAAAAAGTGGTAAGAAGCCAAGCTAGTAAGCAGTAATGGAATTGTCTCCTCCTTAGAAAACAAAATGGGATTCTCACAACCGGTTTTTAAACATTTCAAAGGACAAATATGGACTTAAGGTAAAAACCTTTTTACGATGCCATGATTGAAGCTAGCAGATAACAAGATTGATTGCGAGTGTTGCCTTGCAATAGTCATCCTGTCAAATAGATATTTGTATAGAAGTGGTACTAACATTATTGTGTCAGTCATTTGCCTTTTGCACTGATATCATCGTAGCTAAATTTTCTATAGCTTTAAAAACTACAGCAGGGAATTTTACTACTTCAATGTTAGTTATAATATGCAGGTTAAAAACCCAAATCTTGTTTCTCACAAGGGTTTAACCTGCTATAGGCTTTACTCAAAAATGGGGACTGTGAACCCAGAGCCTATGAATATTCAGATTGGTGAACCGATGCTGTGACAACTGCACCAATCGATCGCCTATATAAGTATTGATTAACAATTGCGATGCTACCTTTACTCTGTTTTGTCGACGCATCTGACGATCTATCACGACGAACTGAAATGTCTTGGTAGTTGTAAATATAACACTCAACGTACGCCATTTTTTCATAACTGCGGCGAGATATGTTACTATTCAAATCAAATTTGAGAAGTTGCTTCCACTTGGCACTTTACGTTATATGGAATTTTTTGCGTAGAAGGCCCTACAAAGCAACAACTGCATAATTTTTTTTAATTATCTGGTACCAAGTTTCCATACAGTGATAGTATGGTGGCACCCGGACACACCAGTGCAGAAACGCTTAACCGTGATGAAAAGTCGTAAATGTTTCCTAGTTGCTATAGTATGGCAATGATTGTGCGATGCCAATTATCATGGTTTAACTTTAAGAGATCAAGAGCTGACCAAACTACTAATTTAATTAAATTTAATTAATTAAACTAAACTGTTAATAAAATTTTAATAAAATTATTGTTGGCTAGCAATTTCAACATCTTTACATACAAATCCAAATTTTGTTGCCTTTTACTATTTATGATTCTGCATACTCAATCTGGTAGTCAATAAATGTTTCACTTTCAGGATCCATACAGCCTTCTCTTTCATTATTTTCAAGTAAAAACCGATAAATTAGAGCATTTCAACAACAAAAGATTCTGCAAATGAAGCAACAGAGAAGCATGACCTATGCGCAAGTGCAACGTTGTTGGTCGCTAAAGCCGTTTCCATGGCGAAAAGATGGTGCACCCGCATTTGTGTTTCACTTCCAAACAGCAATACTGAGTTATAACAAAATGAGAGTGACATGGCTGTTTTCAAGACGACATTGCAGCACCATATAGGGGTGTATCACTGTGTGAAAACTTAGTAAGTGTAATGTGCTACGTGCCTGTAGCCTAAGTGAAACGGGTGTATGCAGACATCACGTGCATAAGCTGTATGAATGAAGACACTGTTTTCAATTAAATAACAAGTTAAAACTAACTGAAACCAGTCATGTTCACTTTTAGAAATGTGTGCAAAGTATGTGCTTAGTCACGGTTGATCAAACATTAGTAAGGTAATTATAACTGGTGACCTAAATATTTAAAACTGACCTACAAATGGCAACTTTAGGAATTGTTTATACAAAGCTTGCTGGTAATGATAAATGTGCCCCATATAGGATACTAGTCAAATGCCTGGTAAAATAGTTACCTAATGTACATACACATACTGTTAACATGTCACATACACTCACACCTATACATATGAATTGACACTCTGAACCTTGACAGCCGGTATTCAGACATTGCGTAGGGTGTGTCAGAAATATTAACGGCTGGAAAACAAGCATATATCCGCATGGCTGTTTACAAATGCTACTGGGTACTGGTAAGGCTACTGGTTTATAGTGATATCATAATAGAATGTTATATTATTATTAGTGGAAATATTAACAATATAGGTAAGGAGAAGGCTATTTATCTATAAGTCTATGACGGAAACGCCTAAGGCGCTATAGATTAGATGTCAAGCACTGTCACTTGTGACAGACTAATACCAGCTCATATGAAGTTAGTAGATTTACACTAGTAACAACAAACTAGTAAGTAGTGCCAAGAGATGCCGATTATTAAAATAAGCTAGTTCAAGGCCATCTGCTCTTTGTGAAAGTTGTACAAGTTCACATTAATGCATAGCTCAGCTGACATCAGTAACTGTTATGCTATTTGTTGCTATGGTAACAACCAAAGGTGAATCATAAAATACGAAATGCTCTGCTGCATTGTGAAAATTAATGTTTTGTGCTTTACTGATATGCTGATAAACTGTCAAAATTGCTAAAAAAAAAACTAGTTGCTGTCAGCATGCTATAAATAGTGCAATTGCTGTCAGCAGGCTATAAATAGTGCAATTTTAATGTCAAGTTTCTTCAAAAGTACTGATAGCAAAAATAATAAAAAAAATTCTATATAAGTGAAATATTTTATTTTTTGCACTTGATTTCTAAATTGGAAATAAAATATGCCAGTTTTAGTAGTGGTAAGATAACTTCTATACAATGAGGAGTTGCACTGCCTGATGGAGCCGAGTTAATACAGTTGTACTTTGACATACGAGTGCCCAACATATGTGTCATGATCACAAAAACCATGGTCAAGTCGGGATGATAAGATTTAGAGTTATCTACACTGGCAGAAGGAGTAATTTCTCACAGCTATTTTGCAAAAAAATTGATTCTAGCTTAATTACAGCAGATTCTGTGGTCAAAAAACTGAATGCACTTTTACCATTAGTGCGAAAACATAGTTCCGAAAAAACTGGTTTAAAGTTTGAGAAACGAAAACCAATGCACAATTTTGTTTACATTTTAAAACGTCATAGCAACAACTATCAAGAAGTTGTGATATTTATCTAGATTTCTGTATTTATATTAAAAAAATAATGCTGAATTTAAAAATCTAAACAGATTTTAGCTGGTTGTCATAGAAATAGCTTTATATTCATAAAAAAATTGTATTACTTAATTTTGCAGATATTAAAAACGGCTTGGCAGTATCGCGATATTGGGCACAGCCAAATCATCAACAAAATCTTTAGAAAAATAACAACCGTAACATATTGCACACCATCAATCGTTATATACTTCGATCTTGTAAACTCGAACGATTGTTCTTAAAATTAAATCTGAAAACAATCTTATAAAATCGAATAATTATTCTTACAATTAAGTATTGTAATAAGCTTGTAAGAATTGTTAGGAAAATATCATCGTAATTCCCTTTACTTTCGCTGCTGTTGACATCACTTGGAATACCAAAGTACTCATTATAAGTGTCCAAAATGTCAAAGTTATCTTTAAAATCGGCAAAAAGAAAACGATTATATTTATCAAACGCCATTTTTCAGTACTTCCTGTTTAGCATAGCAACGGTTTTAAGGGTTTTTCCGAGGGTTAAAGACTTCTATTGGCTAAACTGACTTCAGATTCAGACAGATCACTCATTGATTGGTCCAGATGCACGTGTTACAAAAATCGTTACCAATATTATAAATTCAGTTAGTGCAACTTCAAAGTCGGATAACTCAACTTCGTGATTTGCGACTTAACCTTGGTTTCTGTGACCGCGACCCATATGACAGAATCGCGATAAGAGCAAAATTTTGAGCGAGCTTTCACCTTGAGATACGAAACAAATTTGAGAAACAAGCATACAAGCCGGTTGTCGCCAAGTATGCCAAAGGTCGCTTTTGAGAACAACATCGCTTGGTCTTTCGTAAGTTTAAAAAAGTTTGAATCGGGTTGGCTAAAGGTGACAGCGAGGCAAAAAGCCCCAAACTAGGAAAGAGCTCATAAAAATCAAAACGAAAACAAAATTAGAGTTAAGTTTCGTAAAGGATAAAAACTTAGTTTAAAGTGTGTGTTTAGTAAGTTAAATTCATTTAAGTTAAGTTCAAGGTATATCTTATGTTACCTAACGTCACAAACGTTTTGTGTATCAAACGAGTTGCTGTCAAGTCTCTCATACACCAGTCTGGAAGGTATGAACTCTATACAGTACTGTACACAGTAATGTTACATTTTTTGCAGATCATAGTTACTAAATACATGTAGGTATTTATTACTTTGTGAGTGTGTATGTAATGATTACACTTGAATAACAATAACCATTACGACAATTAAAACATGTTATTCCATTGTAGTCGTAGTACACTGTCTTTAAATGGTTCTTTTATAATACTGAAACGAATTAATCTGTATTTATTTTTTTATGGGAAATACTGCATTGAGTTACAAAAAAATTGACACCTTCGGATCAAATGTTGAGGTATGAATAAATTGTAATCCAATTTCAAAGAAATATACACATAAATATGGCCTAGTAACATAACATTTGGGATAACAAATGTATGCTTTTGTACAATCACTTGAAACTAAAAGAGGGTACAACCCTTAACTATTCATTTTTTTAATTCAAGGCGGCTTGTGATATATTCGAAACCCATTCTATGAACTGTCAAAGCTTGCAAAAAAGAAATTTGGTGAACAGGCTATAACCTTCTCTAGTATGTTCATGATTTGGCACAATTTAAAAAAAATCCAGGTTACTATAGCAGTCCTTGCAAAATTTTAGAACATTTTCTCAAGCAACATAATGCCTGATGACTTGTTGTACTCTAGTTAGAGGTATGCCATTGAGTCACATGGCAGCATACAAAGCTGAGTAAAAGCAGCATACTTGCTCAGCAGCAGTTGTGCTAGGCAGCAATAATTGCCTAGCAAAAGTTAGTTTTGCTCAGTCACCTTAGTAGAAGCAGTTAACCTCTAAAACGATCAACTGACCACTCAGCCTGGAAATCATACTGAAATTGTTATCTATAATGTTGAAGAGATCAAGCTAACAGTGTTTGTACAAACATACAAATCATTGCAGCGTAAGCACTGACCTGTTTCAAAGTCACTGCTTACGCTGCATTTTGATAAGTTTCATTGAGGCGAATATACATCAAGTATTTGATAGAGTATCAGTGTTTTGACAAGCTCGGAGCCGTATAGCTTCACAGAGTCCCGGGACCAACAGAAGCGTATATAGGAGCTCGCTCGTTTCCAAACAAATAGGCCGCGCCCACTATTTTTATATAAGTTATAATGGAGAAGCCGCAACATTAATCCAACAAAAATTACTCCCATCGGCAGTCGCTCTGAAATTAATTGTTTCATTATACACTATTTGAAAGAGGACAAAATTTCCTACAAAAATCTACTAATAGGTTTTTTGTAAGAAAGTAAAGTAAATGCAAAAAATGAAGGTATTGAGAGCAAGGTATGAATATTACATTGCAGATCAGTATGTCGATCGGGTTTGTTTGGAAACAAACACTTTTGTTTCCGGTTTTAGTCGCGGGACTCTGTGAAGCTATACGGGTCTGGACTAGCTAAAGAAGTTTCATGCCTAATTGTTAGTCAGTATTGAATCTAAAGGCAGGTTCATACTATATTGCCAGATCTCGGCAATGATGCCACAATACTTCTGTAATCATCGATGATAACAATGTTCGCACTATCACAAACCCATCCGCGTTTGCATCAGGAAATTATCTGTGGCAGAGTGTGTTCTCATTTTTCAGTTTTAATTTTTTAGTTTTAGAAAACCGCTTTGTTTTTGCATGCTTGAATAAAATACTATTCCCACAGCGACTATCATAAACAAAAATAAGTAAATCACGCAAGACTACCCAAAACTAGGTTCACATTGTAAATATGAAAGTGAAACATTGAAATATCGGGAAGGTTTCACAGCTGCAAACTTTACCGACCTTTCCGCATTGCTTATCAGTACCCGGGTCCACATAATCAACGATGAACGCCAAAGGAACGATGCCAACATACAGCAATATAGTGTGAACCAGCCTAAAGCATGATTATCTGACAGCTTTTTGCCAAAAAATAAATTAAATTACTTCACATAAAGTATGCTTTGTTAAAATATAAACTGTTTAGTATGTTTGTACAGTGTTATATTTAGTGTTACTATTGTATTGTATTACTGCTATTTTATTCAGTGTTACTAATACTCTGACAGTTCTGTGTGCCATAAGAATGTAATAGATATGTGCACAACTAATCTTTTTTATCCATAGGCAGCCGTTGGTGCAATCCACAGGTAGCGAGCTCGGCTGAGAGTATAATTATCTTAGTTTAATTTCCATGCAGTGCAATCTTTTTTCTAATGCCCTTAGCATTGCTTCAGATGAACGAACGCGGCCCTTACTATATATAGGTAAAGTTTTTAGAGAGTGCGGAGTGAGATGATGTTCCCAAGTTAAACATGTACATAATTTCCTTCCTTTTTCTCGTTTACTGGACTTTAACGAAATACATTTTGATATGCAATCTGACTTCATTTCAGCTGCCAATATTCAATATCCAATAGTCAATCTAAAATAAGACAACTGAACGAAGTTCAAGTTTTCCGAAAAAAATCTCGGGCTTTAAAATTTTTATTTCAACTCTCAACATCCGGTTTAACTATTTGAAGAAAAGCCTTTTAATAATCGGCGTTCATGACAATGTTTGCTTTTACGATGCGAAGCTAGATGCAGGCATCTGGCACTCCTTCATCCCTTATCAATATGCATACAACCAAGGAGCATTTAAACAGTCTAATGTTGTTTGCTAGGAAACAAATTCCAAGTTGTTTGTTAATGCTCATGACAGACACCTGGTGAGTTCTCATTGGTATGTAAAACTTAATGGTAAGCTAATGACAGGAATAGGCCATAATTTATACATGTTTACAGTAATGTAGGTTCCTTGATCGTAGACCTCGTAATAACTCTTCATCAACTGTGTAGCACTTAGAATAGCATAATTCCTTTTGAACCGAATACCAATTTGAAGCTCGAAGCTTGTAGTACACAATGAAAGAAACAGAAATCAAATACAGAAAATATTCCTTATTCCGAACTCTTTCAAAGAAGTGATGATTTAGAAGTAACTGAAGACATAATGGTTGCAGTACACTGAGTCTGATAGAGTCTGTATTTGTTATGAATAGAAATAGTTTTAGTATAAAGCTTTTGTTGTTAAGGAGAAAAAACCTTTCAACTCTATTTTTTGTCTTTGCATATACAAGTAGGTCTCCTGATCCATGGCCATATTAACAGCTTTACATCGACTGTGAAAGTACTTGGAATAGCACAATTCCTTTTTAACTGAATATCGTCACGAAGCTCCAAGTTTGTAGAACTCAATGAAATGAACAGAAATCAAAAAGAGTAGATGGTTTTTTCACTCTTCCAAGGAAGTGATGTTTTAGATTTAACTGGAGAAACATAATGAATGCAGTGCACCGAGTCTGATAGAGTGTGTACTTTTTGTTATGAATAGAAAAACATATAGTTTTAGTGTAAAGCTTTTGTTATTAGAAGTTTTCTAACTTTGTCTATTTTTGAGTCTTTATTATCAATAATTTAATCAGTGAGAGAAGACAACTTCAATCAGTGTATCATTAGAAACAATTGTTCTGTCAGCAGATATTTTTCATTTCTCATTTGACTAGAAGTTAATTCAGTATTTCAGCAGTATCTCAAGAACTAATCCTCCAACCGGCTAGAAGCATTTGATTGCTTTGTGATATACATATACATATACATGCTTTTGTGATATACTCGTCATATACATGACGAGCCTAATGGCAAGATCTCTAGTCGGCTGGTGTATTAGTTCTTGAGATATCGGAAACAATTTTTCATTGAGTTCTCAAAGCTTGAAGACTCAATATGCTATTCAGTTCAACAGAAATTATGTAATCCATCGTTTATTTTACGCCATCACCCTGTTTGCGCATGCGCTCGCCCATGAAAAAGCCGCCATCTTTGTAGAAAACGATCGTTATTTTCTTGATTAATAGTATTTTTCAGTGTTGTGTTGATACTAAATTAAAAAATTTGCAAACGAAGCATTGTTTGCAACAATTAATTGCAGAAGCTTTGAGTTTTTAACGATAAAAGTTGTCCATAAAGATGACAGACAACGATAGAATGACATCACGAAAAACGAAGGATTCTAAGAACTTCCACAGTTGATGGAAAACTGTTAATATGGTCTAGACTCTGGGAACTTGCTAAAAACAATATAATAATAGATAAATACAATAGACATGGTTTTACTGAATGCGTGAAGTATATTTGTGAAAAAACATTGACAAATGAGTTTGCATGAAAGTGTAAACAGAAGCACATCGTTTTCAAACTACGTCCCATTTGAGCCGTGTTAGAAAGGGATTCCCATCTAAGGCGTTTTCTTGACGGCGGCGATTAACTGTTCGTTGTTTAGCTTTTAAAAGCTTGTGATCACATTCCCACATATTTTGCACCTACAACACAGCAGAGTAAAACATGGTGAATCTTTTGATACCAAATAACTGTAATGTGAATTTTGTTGCAAGTCAACTTTTAAAGTTTTACAAGCTTAATGCATTAATATGATATTCAGTTCAAAAGGAATTATGCTATTCTAAGTACTTTCAGGGTTGATGTAAAGTTGTTAAGATTGGTCTAGGATCAGGGAACTTGCATGTATATACATACAAGGTTAGGCTTGAAAGGGATTAGAGATCATTGCTACCTTTTCCATTCCTAGTCAAGCATAACAGCTGTCCTATTGCGTGAGACTCGAGAATAGATGTGTTTGCATGGCTCTCAAAACTGCCGAGAAATACAGAGAAGCCTTAAAATATTGAGTGTAAAAGAAATTAGTGTAAGAGGTACTTAAAGGTAAACTTACACCATTGAAGGGATACAAATGAAAATAATCTGTCCATTCAAATCTCAAAGTCTATCGTTTGGTCAGGCTAGGTATAGCTACTAAAAATTAGGAAATAAATATCCACTTTGTGCTGAATTTGATCTCTTAACCTATCAATCTTCAGGCAATATGCTAAAGTTAGCACATTGAGCTACACGCGCTTGATGGATTCATTGGACGATATATGTCGCTATGTGGGTGAAAGTACGCATACCGTTCTGCATGGCGCAACGTGATTTTATGCTTGCTCTCACGGCTCTATTAGTAAGTTTAAATAACTACATGTAGCTTGGTCAAATTAGCCAGGCTAATGGCAAGTGGCAGACAACTACATTACCTGCCACTGTTTTATTAGTTGTTTTTCAATACCTATGCAACACCGAGCATATTAAGCTAAGACATCAAGCTTTAATTTGCTGTAAGTCATCTCTCCCTAGACCTACCAGTTGATGTAAGTCATCTCTCCCTAGACCTACCCAGTCCAGAGATTTAATAGTTTGAATGAGATCATTTCTTTGAATGCTCAGGTTCAAGGTTCAAGGGGGAATGCGGATCCAACTCTGAATCCAACTTCGAATGGATTCAGAGTTGACCTCTGCCGATGGATTCGTATCCTAACGTTTCAATGATTCGGAGTTGCACTTTTTCAATTTTTCCAAGACTAGCGATGTACTCCCCACCAGAACTTGTTATACTAGACCCGCTTTCGGGTCAAGGTCACTTTTCAATTCAAACTTCATACATTTGTTGCTCTAACTCAGCCAGGATACCGGATCAACATTTTCTTTATTATTAATAATATGATTATCTATCTAGATTACAACAGTTATTATTATATTGCAACATAATTTACTATCGGCAATACAATTATTATTTCAAAGTCGCATGAATGACAATCATTTTTAGTGAAAACAGTTTTTTTATGCTAGAAGAGTTAAACCAAGGAAGAGGGCAGCACCAGTGTAGTGGGAATCTGCACAATCGGTAGGTTCGGTTGTTTAATGAATAAGGCGATGAAATAAATAAAAAGGTAATTATCTGATCATTGTCGTATGACCAACCTTTCGTTAGCAATAATAGTTGGAATATACTGGGGGGGGGGGGGTAGTATGATGAAATGTGCAAAGTTTTTTTTACCTCTACTGAGAAGAGCTTAACTGGGTTTTATCAATTCAAGTCCATTTGCAGTGAGTGTTTCTGTAACATCAAATAGTAGTCTCACTGCAGATGTCTTCACATAAATTTAGCAAAGCGAATTTGCGGTATTTCCGTTGGGATTTTACCGTTTCTATGATTTGCAGTGGAAGAAACTCTGAGTCTATTCAAAGCATGGAAACCCTGTAAATGTGCAGTACTGCATAGTATAGTTATCTTTCATGTTTCAAAGCTTATCAAATTCCATTCGCTAAAGCTCCTAACCGGCAGTGATAAAATACTTCACTCTTATCACTCATCCCGTTTGGAGTTGGTTTATCTCTTTACATTTATTGGTTTAGCCTTAGTGTCTTCATGCCGCTCAAAGGGTGATTCGACAACGCCCCCTACTCATTTTTAAATCCTGGTTAGAATAAATATGCTTTCAAAAGTGTCTAAAAGTTTTCTTATTAACTGTTTTAGCCTGTGGTCATAATATGCATACAAAGCCGTCTCTTCGTTAAGACAGTTCATTAATGTTAACTTCATTTCGATCTTATTTTATGACCCCAAAGAATTCCTTATCTTTTCCAATGAAGCGAACTAGTCCACAACATGCTTAAGTTGTAGATAAGTGTCCACGAACCGTTACCCAGGCTAAAAGTATCTATTGAATCACTTATCACACAGTAACTCGGCAGGCGCGCAACTCCAAACCCGCATAGAGCGTATCACATGCCCCACTTGGTATTACATAACCCATTCTATTTAGCAGCTTTGCTCTTGACACACATACTGCAAGACCTTTATTTGAACGCCACTTCTACTACAATGCCACTAAATGGAAAAGGGTTAAACAATACTGCACCGTGTAGATGTTTTACGATATCTAAATCCAAAAGCACCCTTACTTTACAATCATTGACATAAAAACATCCAATTTTTATATATGTGCTCTATTATAATAAATTAAAAATTAGTTGCAAAATTTTTGCTAATAAATTTTGTTACTAAAATCTAGGCACCTAATTAGTTTTTCTTTCATTTAGGTTTGTAGTTTGTTTGACGGGATGTTTTAGCTCAAAGGTTATTTTAGTAGTTGCAATCATGCATTATTGTGTAGGATACTATAACGACTCGTGTGCATGAAGTTATTAACAGCCAGCTTCCTATAATGCTTGACGAAAGGCAGGAAAGAGTTGACACAACCTCAACAGCTGGCTGAACAATAGGGTGTAGCAAAAGTCGTTCTTCGTTATTTTTGTTACGCTTTTTCGTTATATTTTCATTAGGGCGAACTTCTTCTGCCACACGATATCAACACATTAGGGCGAACTTCTTCTGCCACACGATATCAACACATTAGGGCGAACTTCTTCTGCCACATGATTTCAACACATTAGGGCGAACTTCTTCTGCCACATGATATCAACACATTAGGGCGAACTTCTTCTGCCACACGATATCAACAATAACTTATCTCAAAATTAAAATTTGGCAATTTGTGTCATGATTATATACGTTATTAAGGGATATACGTTGCTCGTCACAGCAAGTTTAGTATTGTCGTTTATGGTAAAAACGGATTCGCAAACATATAAATAATAAAACATTAGTCAAAAGTTTGAAGTTCACTAAAATACATACTAAAACTTTGTTCAAGCATGTGTTTAGTAAACTAAATTCATTTAAGTTAGATCAAAATCGACAGAATATGCAGAATTGACTTACTTCTAATTCGTCTTACGGCCGGCTGGCTGGAACCAAACGCGAATGACTTACTGTATAGGTTAAGACAAATTACAAGAACAGTTTTGATCATGTCATCTAACCACAAGCTTTTTCTTATCATTGTAACAATCAACAAGCAGGTGTCTTGACTTGTTTTACAGATAAAGCATTATAGTGAGACAATCATTTTTATTTATGCAAACCGACTCATAAAATATGTAGTACAATGCACCCGCTAGTTTTACGCTTTTTCTCGGCTTACGACGGGGATTATTTTTGCCTACAAAATATATTAACAAATATTTGTTATTAGTTTTTAATATGTACGATACATATTTAAAATTTTGATGTTTTTACTAGGGGGTGTGTGCGTTAGATAATTAGTAACTATGGGTTCCTATAAGAAATTTTTGCCTTATGATGCCAACACTGAGACAAATTAATGTCATATGGTGGGGGTTCACTGTATATAATTATTTTTGAGCAATAGTTAGTTTTCTAATACATGTCTACAATCTAAGATCATTTTTTTAGATGAGTCATCAACCATGTTTGTATCTATAGTGTTATTTATAGATTGCGTTTTATAACCTCACTTGCGTTCGAATGGTCCAGGGGGCACTCGAAGTGTGTAAGGTTGATTTCAAATGTTTTCACCAGTGCAGATCACACAAGTTTTGCCGACATCGCACCCACTTCCTTTCAATGCAGAGTTTTCATGACTTGGAAGATATAAATTTGGAGTTGTTCACACGTTGAGTTATCATCTGATAAGTGTTTTAAATGACATTCATATGTTGCGGATTAATCCAGAACTTTGTTAATACAAGTTGCTGGTATCGACAGTCTTATTGCTTTGGAAATGCCTCACAAAATTTGCATCTCCAAATTATCTACCGGCAATAGTCAGTTTTAAACAGCTTCTTCACATTTCTGGAATAATATGAACATTTAGCTCATTTAAGAAAGGTAATGATTTCTCTGCTAGAGGTCATAGCAGCACAATGCAACTACTCAAATTGAAATAATAATGGCTGTGTGAAAATGTTTAAAATGGAATAGCTTTGTAAGGCATTTTCTTGCACATCATCCCCAGAAAAAGCCATTAGAATGCTGTATGGAAAAAGCCATTTTTATTTTTGCAAACATGAAACATGCGATAAAAAATTGTGAGTAATAAAACTCGTTTGACTTGCAAATTGATGCAAACTTGCAGATTAATCATCATACCCTGTCATGAAAACATAGTCCTAGCTGGCCTGTTAATCGTCATGAAAACATAGTCCTAGCTGGCCTGTTAATCGTCATGAAAACATAGTCCTAGCTGGCCTGTTAATCGTCATGAAAACATAGTCCTAGCTGGCCTGTTAATCGTCATGAAAACATAGTCCTAGCTGGCCTGTTAATCGTCATGAAAACATAGTCCTAGCTGGCCTGTTAATCGTCATGAAAACATAGTCCTAGCTGGCCTGTTAATCGTCATGAAAACATAGTCCTAGCTGGCCTGTTAATTGTCATGAAAACATAGTCCTAGCTGGCCTGTTAATCGTCATGAAAACATAGTCCTAGCTGGCCTGTTAATTGTCATGAAAACATTCACTGGTGTTACATGCTACGGTTTTTTGTGCTTTGATGTTGTGGTTTTGATCGTAGGAATGAGGAAGACAAATTTACATGATATGTAGAAGTGGTCGCACAACTCCCAATTATTTGAAGCTGATGATTTCACGGGCTACAAAGAAATTGTCGCACAACTCGTCGTTTTCTATATTAGTCTGTTGCGCTTTTATCTACAATGGGGTGCATAATTTATATTGCGACTGAAACTTCTAAAATGTGTCTAGAGCCAAATGTCAAAGCAGTGTGAGAAATTTTTCTTTAAATTTCGGAATTAATATTTATTTTTAAGATAATATTCTTAAAACACATGCATTAGAAACAAAGATGCTGTAAGGACGTCACTAACGAAAACGATGAAAACACAACCTCCGATCGCAAAGATTTGTGTAATAATACGAATATCGATGTTTGCATGATACGCAGTACTTTGTTGTTGCTGCGATGTTTTCAAAAATACCCCCCTTGAAACGGAGGTTTGAATCACTTTGAAGATTCAAAGATGCGACATTTTGAACCATTTACATGCTACGAAGATGAAAAATATGACAAAACTTTGTAGCGTGTAACACTAGAGATAGTCGTAGCCGGCCTGACATTGTCTGGGAATGTAACACCGGCCTGAGTTACATAACCGCAACAGATAATCAAATATGTTTAATAAACAGATGCTGATGGTCAGGCATAGTGTCCAAGCTATTTAAATTGCAGTAATTCGGCCATGGGCATAATTTGTTGTTACATAATTTCTTTCTATGCTTTGTTATTAAGCTGCCTAGCCAGGCTTTGATGCTGATATAAGCTGTCTTTGATGCGTTGCAGTAATCTTGAAAGATTACTTCCCAGCATGAGCTTAGAATTAGTTTTGAAAACACCCTCTCTATTCACGTAGTAATGGAGAGTCTTGTTTTTTAAAACCAAAACATATATTGTAAATAGAAAACATCATGTAACATGTTTTTGGACAGTTCAACCAAATGCAGTAAAACCTCTATTTGAATGCCATGACGTTGTAGTAGCATTTTATTAGAGGTGTTGTTCAAATAGAGATTGTACGGTATGTACTTTGGATTATTTATTTTTTTGGTTTGTACATTATGACTTTTAATTCAGCATAAACTTTTAAAATTGTCATGCATGTCAAGGTTTTTGATTTGATCTATAAAAAGATTTTGACTAAGTACATATTATTAAACAAAACAGCTTTTAGACCTAATTTGGGTGAACAGTATAAAAAAATATTAGCCAGTGTTATATATAGTAGTTTACTGGCAACAATTTGATTTCAAAAATAGAAATGTTTTTTTTTCAAATTATGCCATACAACAATAATAAAACAAAAAAAGAAAAAAGCAACAGTTAGCCATTAAAATCGAATAAATAGTTTGACAAATAGTGTTTAAAATGCCTTTCTCTGCTAAGAGAACGAATATTAGATAAAAGTTTGTTAAAGCCGCTGGCAATAATATTTACAAAATAATTGTTAGTGGTTGTATGCATTTGTATCGCCAATCAGAACCTGAAACTGTCATGTAAAAACGAGGATACAAACCATGAAAAATCTCAACTTGAATTGAAGTAAAATAAAAATTTAGCATAGGCAGAGTAAAAAGATGCAAACATTACAAAGATCATTCGTTAGAATAATATATGCAGGAATATGATGTAGATTTGCAGTAAGTCGAAATGCTCTCTTTTGCAACAAAAATAAATTCTTTGTGACATGTTTTGGAGCTGGATTATAATAAATTTGGATACCATAAATAATATGGCAAAATATAAACTGATAATAAATTATAAATGGCAGATTTTGAGTTTCTGTATGGCCTGCAAAACTGGAGCAGAGTCAATGACTTCGTGACCTTATTACAAATAGGGTCGACATGATTACTCCAAGCAATGATATACAGCCCCCCTGTATATCATTGCTCCAAGAGAGTCAATCTGTCAAAACAAATCCTAACAATTTTGTCTCACATCTACAAGTGATAGATTGACTGTTAAACTTAAAAGTGGAGTTATTTTATATAGACAAAGGTGTTCACCTTTGTCTTTATAAAATTACTTCATCGGTTACTAGAAAAGTTATTTTTAACTTATGCCCACACCGATAGCTTTTGCTAAGGATGTAAACATTGCTCAGCGGGCTGATGGTGTGCTAAATGTATCTAAGCAACCGATTGCACAACGTGAAGTCATCTCATTGGACAATTGTGACTTTGGGAAACCCAAGATGCGCGCGCCCGTTTTGTTATCTCGAAAGCGACATCCGGCAATGCTTCTGCCGCGGGAACCGCCTTGACAGTTTTAACATTCTGAAGCGATTGCCTATGGAGGTTATGCCATTGGTCGTTTGCAAACGACAACAGCGTAATGAATTATTTAAACTATGTTACGTAAATTATGTAAGTCACTTTGACCGGCCAATATATTATCTCAGCTATCTCTTAGCTAATTAAGTTACCACTATAAAATTATTAAGCGTGTTGCATGGAGTTTAATTAAATGCCATACAGGCCAGTTAGTAGTAGCGTGCTGCTGTTTGGTGTTTGAACGTCAGACATACAAAGCTAAACTTTATACCTGCATGAATGAGTTTAAAATACCAAGCGTGTAACAGTGAAATGCTCCTCGAAATGGCATTTGGTATGATGGCGTAATTACTCATTTCATGTGTTCTTATTTGGTACACCTCTGATTTTTTGGTGAAATGGTGACCACCTCACCATTTTGATTTGGGCTTTGTTGAACGATATTCCAAAATCAAGAGATTTTGTTTGTGGAATGGAAAATGTGCATACAATCTCGCATGGAAGTGGTAAGCCCATATCATTTTACTCTCTTGATACGTTTTGTCTTTATTTCGAAAACTTCTTTGAAGAGCTTATTTGCTGATAAGATTAGTAGCTAAAATCTAGTCTTTGCCTGTTTTTAAACAATCAAATCAACGTTTTTGCTAAAAGCAGTTGCGAACCATTCAACGGCAGTTTACCAACTATTTAAATTTTTATTTTTCGGTAGTTTTTGGAAAATCATAATGTTAATGATATTATTAATTATTATTCATTCTAAGATAAATATTATATAATAATTAATATATATATATATATATATATATATATATAGTTAGTATTAAGTAATTACTAATACATTAATTAATAATAATAGGCTATATAAAACATGATAATAATAATTATATATATACATTTTGTTTTGATATTAATTGTTGTATTACCTTTTCAATATGCGATGACCTAAACATAAATTTAAACGAAAATGTTTTCAGAAACATTTGAACAAAAATGGACCTATAAACCCAACTGGTATGTTAGTCATACCTGGCTAAGTTAACATCTGACAATTGTTGAATTTAGCAAACTTGGAGTTCTGATATTCCAAATTAGTGATTATAGAATAGTTTTTTTATGTGCAATGGTTAGCTTCCCATACAGATGAGCTACTTTTCAAAGCGTCTTTGTGGAGAAGTCAACATACTTTGTAGTTTGGCCAATATGAATATATATAGATTTTATAATTGACCTTTTGGCCTTTATTAGAAAAAACATGGTCACTTAGTGGCCAAAATATCTCTTAAGATTACTTTAAAGGTTGATTTTTAACAAAATTCACATTACAGTTATTTGGTATCAAAAGATGTCTTACTCTGCTGTGTTGTAGGTGCCAAATATGTGGAAATGTGATTACAAGCTCTTAAAAGCTCAAAAATGAAAAGCCGCCGTAGATTGGAATCTGGTTATTTTTCTGACGTAGTCATTACAGTTGATTATTGCCTTGTCACGTGATGTTCTTATGTGAATTGAAAGGCCAATAAAAAACTCAATATAATAAAACATATCGTAGCACTAGTTTATGACAAACACTTGGGGTTTTATCGAAGACCCCATATCAAATATATATCCTCGCTACTTTACAGTTTTGTTTCGGCTTGATTTAATCGTCAAGTCGCAATCTGATCATGTGACCCAATACTTTGCAAATAATTTCAGCAGCACTTTTGATTATCACAGTTGACCAACAGGCTCGTCATGATTATCAGACAATGATATGTACTCCTTCGAGCTAAGGTTAAAAAATTAAACAAATTTTTACGGTAAGTTATAAGATATCAGTGCTAAAAGTGACAGCATTACGATGACGATAAAATAGATGTATAAGACCAATAGACATGGTTTTATTGAATGCGTGAAGTATATCTGTGAAAATATTTCGACGAATGAGGTTGCATGAAAGTGTAAACAGAAACCATCTTGTAACAACTACGTCCCATATGAGCTGTTTTGGAAGGAGAATCCAAACGACGGCGGTCTCGTGTGGCTGCAATTAACTGTTTGTTTTTGAGCTTTTAAGAGCTTGTAATCACATTTCCACATATTTTGCACCTACAACACAACAGAGTAAGACATGGTGAATCTTTTGATATCAAATACTGTAATGTGAATTTTGTTGCAAGTCAACCTTCAACTACAATACCTATTTGTCTTCCCCAACTGATGTAAATCGACAACAACATATTATTTTAGTCACATAATAATTCTGGATTTATTGAGCGTAACAAACAACCAAGTGAAATTGATGGACGACAGACTCTTAGAGTAATTATCGTGCAAAATATGTGTTTGCGGTTTGTTGTATTCACCTCCTAAAATTGTAACATTTAAAAATAAAATCGCTATATAATTTTTTTTGGTTCAGTCGATGGCATCGACTGGTTGCTGGGTTCGTAGCAACCAGGGATGCTGCCCACAGATACCGAAGGGTCCACTAATGTAACTTATGACAAAGAACTTGATAAAGCAGTTTAATAAATTGTACATAAATGCAGAGCTAGAGGTAGATATTGGGATAGCAATATGCGGTGTAACATAGACTAGGTGAAGTTTAAACCAATCTCTCGCTACTTGGGCTCTAGGCGTGCGATCTACTGAACTCTTACTAAAGTGTAACAACAAGTATTTCCATTTATATTTAGAAACTACAATTATAAGGCCTATCTCGTTAACCCTTTTGCGGGCATTGCGACATTTTTGTCATTTTGCGATACTAACGCTAGTGGGCAGAGCGACTATTATGTTGCCTCACAAACGTTTTTTATAAAATGATTTCTGGTTAGCTAGTTGCCTTTTTGTTTAATTTTTTACCAATAATAAACTACAATAATTGACTTTTGTTAGCAATAAAAAATAAGCCGTTTCAAGAAGAAAAAACGATAGTTGTTGCAATACTAAACGAATGAAAAATCCAAAAGAAAAACTTATTTTAATAAAATAGGGAAATTTTGTTTGTTTCTGCTTTTGTTTTTGCTTTCTAAATGTTTTCTCAGTGTGCAAAAACTTTTTTTTACTGTCATGGCGTCCTCCAAAAGCTATAGGCAAAGGCAAGGCTATTATTAGAGGAACGCGAATAAGCATATGGTGTCAAGACTGCGGTTTAGGTCTCTACAAGGTCAAATGCTTCCAAAAGTACCATAGCTAGAGAAACAGTTATATGAAGAGTTGACTTGAACATGTTTATTTTTATTTACCTGTATCAAAAAAACATAATACATGTATACAATATCATAAATAAGAGTGTATCAATGATTTTTTAAAATCGATTTTGAAAAATTAATTTGCCCAGGGGGGTCTCAAATAGCCCCAAACAACTTGCCTGCGAAAGGATTAATTATTTCTCTAGGTAGTTTGGACTCTGAAATATATTATTATATAAATACATATAAAATTATTTCCGCACTCTGTTAACCCAAGTAGGTGGTAATGTCTCATTGAGCTCTGGTCTCCTACCAGAGACCTGGGAGTGTGAGCACTTGGCTCACGATTCATAGCCGTTCCCAATAGTGCAACTTTCATGCAACTCACTTGTGTTGATTGGCGCCAGTATTTGACCAAGCCACATCTCATGTCCAGATGTTATTACACCCAACGCTCCAACGACTACTGAAGTTACAGTTACTCTTACATGCCAGCATTTTTTAATATCTTCGCTGAGTAGGAGATATTTCTCCACTTTTTCCTTCTCTTTGCTGTCTCTGTTGTAGTGATCAGGTGCTGTTACATCTATTTTCACTCATGAAACTTTAACCATGTACAAATCCTTTCCTGTTGAAAAGCGATTTCAGGTGCAGGGTCGAAAATTTGCTCAGGCTTGCCATCATTTGTTTGAAACATCGTCTGCAGATTGAGGTAAACTGCTGAAATAGTTACATAAATGTGTAGTGTTAATAATTAGAAAGTCATACAGTGTAAAATACAGTTGTTTCTATTAATAAAATTCTTACTCCCATATTTTTTGAGGAAATGAAATGAGGCTCAAAAACGCTATGTTTCCATGATGGGATTAATCTGCAACTTTGCGTCATTAGCAAGACGGAAATGGTAAAAATGCGCAAGTCAAGTAAGTTCTTCGCAAATCTTTATGGAATATTTCCTGCTTGCGAAAGATGGAAACCGCTGTTGCGAAGAAAATGCCGCGCAAGCTATTATTCTATTTTAAATATTTTTTACACTTCAATCATTCCAATGTCGATTTGACGAGGTCGGAGTGCACAGCTATGATCTCTGGCATAGAATCCTTATCATTTTTAACAAATTAGCCCTCATTAGTCCGCGGTAACGGGAATGTCCGTTGATACACATGGTGATGTAACTCAACAAGTGCACAAATCATGATTTGCATCATGTGCACAATGGAAACATAGTGATTCGCTAACCTAACTATGCAGACCATCATTTTGATCTCACTCACATGCAATGACTTGTCTTCCTTAGAGAGTAAACAAGTCACGTAGACATGGAGGTACCACCACATCCACGAGGAGGCACCGTCACCAACTGCTATATGGTCAGCGAAGATGAATCCGTAAAGATCTCTGCTCTCGTCGTGAAAGAGGAAGGGTTCAAGGCCGTCGTGAATGCTGTGAAGACTTACGAGTGGAAAGATGAAGATTTCCTTCTTGCTAGTTATCCTAAGAATGGTAAAAGTTGATGCAAAATTTGAAACAAGTTCTTGTTTCAATAATTGTTTGAATGCGCGAGGTCCCAGGTTCGAATCCCAGTCAAGCAAAAAAATTCCATTGGGAAGGTTCTAAAAGTGTGTTTCAGCATATGCTTTATTGTTGCTTGGTATAGGCTACATTCAACAAATCAGTTTTATGTACATAATTTGTTGCTTGATGGTCTTGGGTATGATTCTTGATTTTGGTGCTAGAGGTCTGGTGTTCAAATCCCGCTCAAGCCAAAAAAAAATTTTATATAACACGAAATCTGACTTTTTAGCGGTGTTTCCCAAACAACAAAGCATATACAGTCAAACATGGATAACTCGCCCTCGGATAGCTCGAACACATGGTTAACTCGAACGGTTTCTTTGGTCCGTTCCCACGTAATGATAAATTGCTTTAGATAACTCGACCTTAACTCGGTTAACTCGAACAATTTTTTGCCCACCGGCTACCGAAGCGGTTGTTATCGCTTTAGAAAATCACTTTATTCCATGCCATAGAGGTAAACCTCAACTTTTCTTAATTCATAGGTGTCGTTATTACCACAATCGGCAAAATATTTTTTGTCAATGACTTTTCTAAAGGTTTGGTGAAATTTGATTTTTAACAAACATCCGCTTAGCGATGGCTCATCGGAAGCAAGGAAAAGTGAGGTAACTTTCGCATAAACTTCAAGAAAAATCGGCAAAATTGATCCTTGGTTAAAACGCTCAAAATAAAAAGATGTATTTTCTTCTGAGCATTTCAACAACGATCAAGTTTTGTCAATTTTAATCTAAAAAAACGTTCTGGCAATAGCATCACCTCAAACAACAAACCAGTCTCAAGTGATAGAAAAATCTCTATATTTTTTTGATAAAAAGTTTTAAACTTTACATTAGAAGCATTTAAGTTGAAACAAGCCATTTACGCTTTTGATTTACATTATAGTTTGTATATGTACATGTATCTACTAATAAATAAATACATGGACTTGTGACAGTGTTCTGATAAATTGGACGCTCTGATAACTCGAACACTTTTGCTCGGCCCCGTGAAGTTCGAGTTATCCATGTTTGACTGTATATTGAAATGCAATTTCAGATCTGTCTTAAAGATTTTGTTGGTTTGATTGGGATTTGAACCCGACACTTCCCGTACCCAAAACAAGAATCATACCCTAGACAAACAAACTTGGACCAGTATATATAGGGAAGCCACTTTCATATTTCTTATTTGGTTATAAAATACTGAAAACACATCTTTTGCTTATTGGGATGCGATATGTCCATAAGTATAATCTTACACATATTCAAAACTTGGAGTTATCTTTACTATCGCTTTTAGTGACCAACGCGATAATTGCTTTATTGATTGTGATAAAACGTGTTTATTATAATGCAAGTATTTTGTTATAGTAGTGTCTCAGCTAGTATTTGCGTGAAAGGCTAACATCGACTCACAAAACTTTTCCTTGTTCTACTGTTTGGGTCATTTTTGGTTGTGTCACTTATTTATTAATTTGGAGTTGTCCTCTTTGTGCTGCTTCAAAACAATGTTACTGACATGCTAATCATTCTATTGAAGGCCCACGAAGAAATATAAAAAAACTATTTTTAGCATTAACCGAACGCTTTGTTATAAAGTAAGCATTTTTTATCATAGCTTGAAAACATATTATTTATGAAGCTCTCATGCTATATCTTTTCATGATCTATCACGAGGCACGCATGTATTCACCAACAATAGACTCGACTTTGTTATCATGTACCTTTGTGTACCTGTTTAGGGCAAACACTGCTGCACTTTCTCAAAAATTGGAAGGGGTATATAATTAAAATTGAGATCCTCACCTGTATCTCAATTGAGTATTCTCTTAAAAGCTTGTAGTTGAACTGAAAGGTAGTGCGGTTCATTAGCTGTTTGGCCATTTTGTCCGTTTGCTCCATCACAAAAGACATTATTGGGGCAGCTGATTTGTTTTCCAAAGTCATCCACGGTTTTAATCTTCTTCTTGGTTTTCCGGCTATGTGTTAAAATCTACCTTTTTGAGACTAAATTTGCATGGTAGCTCAGAAGTTTAAATTTGCAGTACTTTACATTCTAGCCCAGGGATGCTGCCTGCAGATACTGAAGGAACCAGTGGTGTGACCTTTGACATTGAACTTAACAAAGCTGATCAATAAATTGTGCCTAAATAGTTGATGACAAAATCATAAATCAGTAAAACTTTGTTGAGAGCTATGGTCATAATCTCATATAGCTTAAAAGTGAACTGCTTTATCTGATTCAAGCCCACTGTAGATAGTTAATATAAAGAATCATGGAATATGCGGAAGTTGTGTGCTCTTTAAAACGCCCATAAATTCATAGGAACCAACTTCCTGTGGGAGATCATGACTATGCTGCTCCGAGGCACCTCAGATTACATCCAGGATTTCAAAGCTCTTTGTATGATGGACTTGTTTCCTGTGACGAAACTGGATACCGACAACCTGTTCCCCTCCCCCAGAGTCCTCAACACTCATTACAGATTAGAGGCTCTGCCAGCTGCGTTCCATGGCAAGAAAACTGTTCTGGGTATGTGTGTCTCACTGTTTCCATGACGGGCATGGTGTGTATTTGGAGTTGCGCACACCTGGATTTTCTGTGTGATAAGTGTTCTAACGGACATTCGCATGTTATGGGTTAACCCTCTGGCTGAGTTAAAGCTCCGCAAAAACACCCGAAAGTCGTGTAATTTATTTTTGAAAATTCAATAAAATCGATATTCTATGGACATACATATTCTATGGACATACATATTCTATGGACATACATATTCTATGGACATACATATTCTATGGACATACATATTCTATGGACATACATATTCTATGGACATACATATTCTATGGACATACATTGAACTGAATCTCAAACTGAATCTTATTTCTATTGAAGGTTTAATCATGTTTAATTTAATGATTATGTTTAATTTAAATAAAAAAACAACAAAAATGCTTAGAACACAAAGAAAAAGACAAAATACATAAAGGTACTATAATTAATTTTTATTAGCCACACTCAAGGGAGGCAATTCCTAAAACGATCTACATCTACATGTAGATAAAGCCAGTCTCAATATGCAAGTTTTTTGGATTTCAAAGCTGCTTAAAGGTTGACTTGCAACAAAATTCACATTACAGTTATTTGGTATCAAAAGATTCACTATGTCTTACTCTGCTGCGTTGTAGGTACAAAATATGTGGGAATGTGATTACAAGCTCTTAAAAGTTAAAAAACGAACAGTTGATCGCAGCCATCACAAAACCGCCGTAGATCGGAATCAGTTTATTTCTTTGATGTAGTCATTACATTTAGTTATTGTTTTGTCACGTGATGGTCTCACATAAATTGAAACACCAATAAAAGGCTCAATGTAAAACTTCTCATAGCACTAGTTTATGACAAACACTTAGGGTTTTACCGAAGAGCCCGTATCAAATATAGATACTCGCTACTTAACAGTTTTGTTTCGGCTTGGTCTAATTGCCTAGTCCCAATCTGATCATGTGAACCATACTTCCTGCCAAACAGCGTGAATAATTTCTGCAGCAATTTTCAACTATCACAGGTGACCAACAGGCTCCTCATGTTTATCAGAGTATGATATGCACTCCGTCGAGCTAAGGTTAAACAATTAAACGAATTTTCATGGTAGGTTTTAAGATATCAGTGCTAAAAGTGACAACATTACAATGATGATGTAAAAGACGCGTAAGGACAATAGAAATGGTTTTATTGAATGCGTGAAGTATATTTGTGAAAATATTTCGACGAATGAGGTTGCATGAAAGTGTAAACAGAAGCCATCTTGTTCAATTACGTCTCATTTGAGCCGTTTTGGAAAGCGATTCTAATCTATGGCAGTTTCATGATGGCGGCGATTAACTGTTCGTTTTTGAGCTTTTAACTCTTTCACTATCGCATTAAAATCTCACCGAATGAATATTCTGCCCGAATTAATTGAAACGAATTTTTTTGTGGAAAACCTATATAGCGCTAGTATTTAAGCAATATCTCGAGAATAAAAGCAGATATCGTGTTACTGTAAAGTGCATCTTATTCAAAACAAAATTCTCTACAAGATAAGTATAAAGTGAATTCCACTCTTGTACAATCTCTTACGTTTTATTTGCGGTGATCGAACGCGATGTGTTTTTCCTTGCCATGATGAAAACGATGTGGTTTTCCCGTTTTGAAAAACAATTAGAAATGGAAACATTGAGCCAGAAGGTTTTTTAGGTGCACGTGATTAGCAATAAGGTTGTTTCACTGGAGACAAATCTTGATTGGTCTAGTTTATGTGGGGGCTTCGTAATGAAAAGAAAAATGAAACCCTATTGATAATCCGATACATCGACTTACGGTCTGTACTTCTATTACTGCGAAAGTAGATACATCGGCTTACAGTAGCGAAAGAGTTAGGAGCTTGTAATCACATTTCCACATATTTTGCACCTACAACACAGCAGAATAAGACATGGTGAATCTTTTGATAGCAAATAACTGTAATGTAAATTTTGTTGCAAGTCAACCTTTAACAAAATCTTTTATATGTAAACATTCATTTACATATGTACTAATACAAATAAGCTAAAACTATGTACAATTTTCTCTGTATGAAATGCTTGGAATCATTCCTTTCGGGAATGTCCCAACGCTACATCGTAGCCGTGCTAGCTACCATAACGATCACTTTTCTCTGTATATTCAAAAGTCCTAAAAGTTTACATCACTTCTATCATCTGAATTATTTTTTATACTGATCAGACAAAAGATCACAAAGGATTGCAGGATTAAATACATTTTTATTGTAGCGTTTGGAATGTCGAGTCGATGTTGACTGGTTTTTCCAACTTCCATTTTTTTTCTAAAGAGTCGCAATTTCTTTAGCTTTTAGCATAAGGCAACGCCTCTCAGATACTCGTTTTATATTGTAATTCGTCGACTAATATCTTGCTGATGATATTTAAAACTGTCTAGAGTTCATATCCTTTGTTTGATGTTACTAGGCGACAGCTTTATAAATGTTTACCGAAAGCGGCTTAAAAGTCATTTCTCCACGAAACCGATGAACGACATTTTTGTCGTTTCCCCAGGCAAAGGGTTAACATTGTCTCTTTGTCAAACAAGATAGGTAGTTCTATGCCAGCGGTGATAGCGAATTGCTCAAATCAGAATAGGAATAACTGAAGTATGAAAAATGTTTAAAATGGAGTAGCTTGCCTGGCATTTTTTGCACATCATTCGTAAGTTCCATTCCAATCGTACGCAAGCATTTAATAGAAAAGAGTAAACATTTGATAGAAATTTGTGAGTAACAAAACTCGCTTGACTCGCCGGTTTTTGTCATTTCCATTTTGTGGATTAACCGAGTCCTGCAAACATCTAGCCTGAGGATGTCAAGAAGTGCACTCAAATGTTTGGTCTTCTTTAGCTGATTTTATAGCCCGGGTTTCGGTTTGTTTTAGTGATGAGGAACCCAAAGGATGTCTGCGTTTCTTATTTTCATCAGGAGTCTAAGCTGGTAAGTGGGGATTATGTTACAAGTTCGTGTGCAGTGAGGTACCCAGACTAGTAGAAACTTTTGAAGTTACTCTTAAACATTGAGATTGTTCGAACTTCAATAACATGTGAGGTTATAAGAACAGTTCATACCTACAGTGTGCCCTCGTGTCATCAGTGTGTCCTCCTCGGGTCATGATCACCCTGTTATACGATTTTTTGCCCTACGATGTAGAACACGATGGTTTTTTGCTCTCTCCATACGACATGAACAAAATTTCACTTGAAATTCAAGTTTGGCGCTTGGTGTGCTGATCACATTGGAATAACAATAATCTGCTAATCTGCCACTCTGCGATCCACCGAACTTCCTTTTACAATGAGCTCTATCTCGCTCAGTTTGCCGTTATTAGATACTGTGAAAATAAAACCGGAAACAGATAGGTGATAAAACTTTAGTGATAAAAATAGTTGAAAATACATAATAAAACTTAGCTTTAAGTAAATGTTTAGTAAGGTAAATTAATTTAAGTTAAATTCAACGTTTATGTTACACGTCCTACGTTTATGTCCTTCTTGAAGGTAAGAGTTAGTTCATACAGTTCTACAGTCCATACTGTACATAGTACATAGTAATGTTACATTTTATCATAACCACTAAATCTACCTACTGTAAGTTACTGTAAGTTACTGTAAGTTACTGTAAGTTACTGTAGGTAACTATAGTTTCAAAGGTTAACATATTATTTTGTTACTAATTTTTAAAATGTACCGTGCATATATAAAATTTTGATGATTTTTACCAGGGTGTTTTTGCATTATTTATTTAATGTGAATTTCAATACCCTTCTATACAAAATGTTTGCCTTGTGATGCCAAAACTTAAATGAATTAAAATCATATGGCGACGGTCCACTGTATAGATGCAAGTATTGTCGATAGTTTATCTAAAGAAGCTGTCATAAATTGTAGGCATGTATTAGAACTAACTATAGTTTGAAAATAATCATATGCAGTTGACCACCGCCATATTGTATCAAATTGTTCCAGTGCTGGCATCATAAGGCGAAAATGTCATATAAAGGGGTGTAGGAGCCCGTAATATTTTGTGAGTCATTTTGAAATTAAAAATTATGTTAATTAAATGTTAGAAAATGTTAATTAAAATATTCGTCTCCCTATAATGCTTTATCAGTAAAACATGTTTAGACATGATTGATGATCTTTTCAATATTAAGAAAAAGCTTGTGGCCAGATATGTGTAGTGCTGCACAATATCTTTGCATGTACATTTGATTATTTGGTCTCTAAATATATTGAATATCGAAAACTATCCAACATCAGAGTTGTCTTCTATCGATATATAGTGTTAGGCTTTAACAAGAACGATATAAAAAAATATTGGCTAATATCGGTTGAAACATAGGAGTTGTCCCCTCTTCCCAATAAGGAGAATAGACAACTCCAGTTTTGCAAAATAAAGTAAGCCGGTATTTTGATAAAATATCAGTTTTGATATTCATGTCAATTTGAAAACAGATTAAATATAAAATCATCTGCTGAAATACATCGTCACTTCAAATGATATCGTTTTATCGTGCGGCACTAATAATATGGTTGAAAGAGTTCTTGTAAATTGCCTTCAGTCTTTATAATGCAGCAAGTTAATTCAGCAATGTTGAATTTAAAATTTAAATTAGAATTTAAGTTTAATCCAGTAATGTTTAGTTCCCACATCTAGTTTTACTGTGAATGAATAGCTCATTCATCTTATTGTTCACCGTGCTGTTGAGGCTGTGTCAACCCCCTCCTTGACTAATGTCAAACATTATAATAATTAGGCTAAAGTAGGTGAAACTTGCTCCTATTTTTATGTTACACGGTATAACTTGGTGGCCATGGAAGCGATATCAAGGAAAGGCGCATGCAAATTGGTGTAATTGTAAGGGGAAGCTAACTTCTTGAGTGAAATCTCCTAAGGCTATAGTGAATATAGCAGTTAAACTGGTGTTTCTGGCTTTGAAAAATAAAAACCTCGTATTAGCTTTAAGAAAAGAAGAATTGAATTATGTTGTGTTAGAATAGCCTTTTGGGTTTAAATCATGAAGGAAGTTAATTTTTACAGGCCATGCAATGGTTTTTATTGCTACCCAGTCAACTGAAAATTTCTGTATGTATCTGGTTTTAGAAACATGTAGTTATTTTAACATTTGTTAAATTTAATTTTAAGATATTTTTAGATTAGACTCTAACATTAAAATTTAACATTTTAAGTATAAAATTAATATTTCTTGGTTTGTTTTAAAATGGAATATAAAATCATAAATTGAAAATTCTGTTAAAATTCTATTTAAAATTATCTCAGCATATCAATTTCCAGCATTCGAGGTGACATTTAACCAAATATTTGGCCCGAAGTAATTTCTAACAAGCGGCATTTCTCGAAAGTCCTTGAAATAATATTTTGTAACTAAGTGAGGCAGCATTATTTATCCAGTAGTATTTATTTTATGACTTATTTTATTTTATTATTCTAAAAATATGTTTGCTACTTGAGGCCTGTTTGAGCTTCAACTGTTTTGATTGGTTTTCGTCAGCTGGTACCTAGCAACTGTGAAGATAGACATACGAAAAGCAAAATGGTTGGATTAAACTTTAAATTTTTTGGGTGCTTACAAAACCTCTTTATTTGTTGGGTTCTGCCATTTTGTAAATCACTTAATGGTGCAATTATGGCACTTAAAGTTTGACTTGCAACAAAATTCAAATTACAGTTATTTGATATGAAAATATTCACCATGTCTTACTCTGTTGTGTTGTAAGTGCAAAATATGCAGAAAAGTGATTACAAGCTCTTAAAAGCTCAAAAACGAAAAGCCACCGTAGATTGGAATCTGGTTATTTCTCTGACGTAGTCATTACAGTTGATTATTGCCTTGTCACGTGATGTTCTCATGTGAATTGAAAGGCCAATAAAAAACTCAATATAATAAAACTTATCGTACCACTAGTTTATGACAAACACTTGGGGTTTTACCGAAGACCCCATATCAAATATATATGCTCGCTACTTTACAGTTTTGTTTCGGCTTGATTTAATCGTCAAGTCATAATCTGATCATGTGACCCAATACTTCGCAAATAATTTTTGTAGCACTTTTTGATTATCACAGGTGACTAACAGGCTCGTCATGATTATCAGACAATGATATGTACTCCTTCGAGCTAAGGTTAAAAAGTTAAACAAATTTTTACGGTAAGTTATAAGATATCAGTGCTAAAAGTGACAGCATTACAATGACGATAAAACAGACGCTTAAGAACAATAGACATGGTTTTGTTGAATGCGTGAAGTGTATTTGTGAAAATATTTTGACGAATGAGGTTGCATGAAAGTGTAAACAGAAACCATATCCCACAACTACATCACATTTGAGCCGTTTTGGAAAGAGAATCCAAACTACGGCGGTCTCGTGTGGCTGCGATTAACTGTTCGTTTTTTAGCTTTTAAAAGCTTGTAATCACCTTTCCACATATTTTGCATCTATAACACAACAGAGTAAGACATGGTGACTTTTTTCATATCAAATAACGGTAGTGTGAATTTTGTTGCAAGTCAACCTTTAAGTTTTACATGGAATGTTGGAAATTCGCATGCCAAGGTAGTTGTAAATAGAATTTGTATCCTGAGTTAGTTGTAAATAGAATTTGTATCCTGAGGTAGTTATAAATAGTATTTGTATCCTGAGGTAGTCATATATAGAATTTGTATGCTGAGGTAGTCATAGATATAATTTGTATGCTGAAATAGTCATAAATAGAATCTGTATCCTGATGTAGTTGTAAATAGAATTGGTATCGTAAGGTAGTCATAAATAGAATAAATAGGTTCAAAGAGAAAACAAATGTACTTTTGATGTAACGGTTTGTCAGATGTTGGGCTAGAAAAAACCATCACCATACATATGTATGATTGATCGATGCTACAGTCGATTGCCACTAGAAATGGACAATTCTAACCTCCGATAACCCTGACCTTTCAAAGTGCAACCACTTTTATTAACTCATGGTTACAGAAGGCATGCTAGTACCACTAGACTGTCATATCGGTGTATTCTGTAGAAGTTTGAGAAAGCCGGAGAGGAAGGTAATGTGGTACAGATGACCTTCCCAGAGTACATGAGAATCTTTCTCTACGGACAAGATATGCCATTTGGTAACTTCTTCAAGTACTGCGAGTACATGTGGACCCTGAAGGACAAGCCAAATGTCCACTTTGTCTTCTATGAGGAACTGATAAAGGTAATTATGCAGTAGAATGAAGAATAAGAGAGCTATGTTTAGGGGACTTAGGCTATGTGGGAGTTGTGTTTACTTGTAAAAAGTGTTTGTTATGCATGCCAGGACTTTTTGTTGTGCAGACCATCGTAGAGGGTAGTTGTATTTTACAGTATTATTGAAGGATTACCCACAAACTCGGCGCTGAGTAACATTTTAGGTATATTTTTATGGTTTGTTTTAGATTTGTCCATAATACCATTTTTGTATGATTTACACACTGACCACAAGACTCTAAAGCATTTTGATGAATGATGTGATTACACTTCAGGAACACCGCATAACGTAATAGAAGCCTTTGTTATGACTTATCAATGTCTGTTTTTTATCTCCAAAATATTATGGTTATTGTTACAACTTTGAAAGCAATACCATCAAAATAATTAATAACTGTATCTGGCTAATAAGTTTTACACAAAGTAGTTTCTTGTTTAATTTTCTGTTTAGCAAGACGTTTAGGCCAAAAGCATTAATCTTGTTATGTCAGAGTGCATAATATAACTAAGGTTAATAAGGTTAATGTACTATGTTGTTACTAATATGTAAAGCACATATATATATATATAAAATTTTGATGATTTTTACCAGGGGATGTTTGCATTAGATATTCGCTATGGGCTTTGATACCTCTCTACACAATATTTTCGCCTTACGATGCCAACAACGATGAAACAAATTAAATTTGTATGACGGGAGTCCACTGTATATGTAAATTTGTTTAGCTCAAATGCTGAGGCCGACGGCAATAATCTCACTTCGTCAGAAGGAGAGTGCATAATATAGGCGACATTAGCATCGCTTCGTATGTAAAGCAGTTAAATTTATCTTCCCAAAGTTCGGATGAGCTAGTTGAAAAATACAGTGCCATCCTTTATAATTTTAACTTTCCTTCTAATAAAACACCACTATAGGAGAAAAGTTGAAAAATAAAGCGCCATAGCATTAAAATAAAGGCTTTACGGTACTTGTCAAACCATTGTTACTATCTAGTAGCCTGTTCTGCAGTCGAGATTTTTATCTTAAGTCATCTCAAGATACCCAGAGACTATACTAAGTGTTGTTTCACCTTGGCAGGACCCAATTGGTGCTATCACCAAAGTCAATGAGTTTATGGGCACTGAAAGATCTCCAGAGCTGATTGCTCAAATTGCTGACGCTACGACCTTTTCTAAGATGCAGCAGGGAAAATCGCAACAAGGTCATGACAACACAGCTCTGCTGAATGTGGTGAGTTGTCTTTCTTTTGTTCAAATAGGTGCTTTTTCTGCAAATCTCTTTTATTGAAGATATTGGTTTATTGATGAACCAATATCGTTATTATTATTTTATTAATAACGATATTATTGATTTTAAAGATAAGTTTATTGAAGATAAACTTTGAGACGCTAGTGTCTTGTATTAGCTATTTACCTTTGAGTATTTGAGTTCTGAGCTAGCAGAATGTACGGCTTTGCGAGGGTATTAATAAACAGCTTATAAACAGTATCAGGTAATGTAGTTGCCACTGGCTAATTTGAGTAAGCTATTATAGTATAGTTAAACCTACTAATAAGAACCGTGAGATCAAGCTTTAGTGACATTGTGCTTTACGCAGGGCTGTTATGATAATTTAACCCAGATAATGACTCATATCACTCAATGAATCCATTGCATCCTGTGTAGCAAAATGGGTTAGCTTGGAGGTTAGCTCAACGGAAGGTTCTGAGATCAAATCTTCTTCGATACAGACTTTTCATTGCTAGACAGACGACGACAAATTTTGAGATTTACATAATTATATAGATGTTAAAAAGTTTAAAAGTAGGTTTACGTAACAAGAAAATTTCCTTTTATGTGATTATTAGTGAGTAACACGTTTAGACTTTCACAAGCTTCTTTTCCATGTCCAAGGTCAAACAAATTCAAGTTTTGAATTAGATGAAATGTATTTTATAAATATACATTGTGTTGATTTTACTCCAGAGCCAAAAACCAAAGAAAGAAATTCTTTAATCACAGAGCACTAAAATGAATGATTTTTATGTACCTATGTGAAGAATAACTGCAAAAACTCAAATTATATTTTAAAACTAAGGTAGCAATCAATAATAAAAATGTTTGTGTTATTTTATCTTAGAGACACAGAAAGGACGCGGTAGACTTGACAACCCAAATTGACTGAACACTTAACAACTTCAGTTGCTAGATTAAGTCATTTTCTAACGCAGCATGTAGACTTATATATCGCCTTCTTTGTACTTATTGTTTGAGTTAGCTGGTAATCATAAGTAAGATGAGACAACTACAACTTTAGCATCCCTTTCAAGTCATTGCTGTCTGCATTCATATTTTCAGGGGTGAATTTAAACCAGTTTTATTGAATTCTGATAAGGAGTAGGACAAGACGACTCTAACATTTTACAAAGGCCTTTTGATCCTTGATAGGCCAAAAACCTTGGCATGCTTCCACTACAGCGTGTAGGAAAAAATCAGAGATTAAATGTTAGCCTTGGATACAAAGAAAGTGCTACTAGGAATTCAGTTCATGGTTTTGTTTATACTTTTCGAAAGAAAGTTGAGCGGATGCAGCTATCAGATTTTCTCATTTTACTTTGGTGGAACAAGCTAATGTGATTTTACTGTAAAGGCCGTGCTCACTGCACACCATCACTCAAATTGCTGATTAGCTGCTTTGTGATGGACCTCAACGATAGGCTGCTATGACATAATTTGCGATGAGTGGCCAATGTAATCGTTGCTAAATGCGGGTTCACACTATATCGCCGTATTTCGGCGTTGATGCCACAATACTTCAGTGATCGTCGATGATATTACTCCATGATGTAATGTTTTATTTATCTTTTTATATTTTCACGAAGAAACCTCTTTGTTTTCGTGGGCTGGAATAAAAAAATAGTCCACATTTGAAAGGCGGTCGTTGATGCTCGGCGAAATATCGGAAATGTTTGACAGCTGCAAACTTTTCCGACATGTCCGCGATGCTTCGTCGATGCCATCAATTCACGGTTCACATAATCGATGATGAATGCTGAAAACGAAACGCTGATAAACGGCCTTAACAGCGATGATCGGACTTTCAACATGTTGAACTTTTGACACCGATGGCCACAACTGTTAGCATCATGATTGGCTGTTTGTTGACCGCATCGGATTCAATTTCAACCGTTCTGAAGATTAGTATAAAATCACATTGCAAAAAACGGCGAAGAACTATGTGATGAATTACATAATCAGATAATTACAGATAACAAAGATATCATTAATGCAGTTTCATAATTTCTAATTGGTTGCTGATTAGCGATCACCTACAGCCAACCGCTCATTGTTGCTGTCCATCACACAGCTAAACGTTGATTTGAGCGATAGTGTGCATGGGCCTTAACTGTGGTTTACAGTAAAGGCTTTTTCCTTTGTTCCCGCTGGCAGAGCTGAATGTTTCCCAACCTCTGTGGCTATTATACTAAAGACTACTATTCTATTACCTATATTTTCATGTTGAATAATTATTTGAAAGTAGCAACACAAAAATTCACGTTTTTTGTCTACCGTGTTGGCCAATACCAGTGTGTGCTTGTGAGGGTGTTTTAACAGTCAGTCTAATTTTGTAGACTGGTATTTACGATGAGTAACAAAAACTATTTTATTTTGTTCTTCAGTTGAGAGTGGATGCTACAGCGATGAAGAAGACCTTATCCCTTATGTTCAGGAAAGGTGAGTCGTCTTCTCTTCACTTGGAGAGTTTTGATTACACAATTTTTTTTAGATTTCAAAAATGTTTTTCACGACTAGTTGAAACCTATTTGTAAACCACTTCATGATTGACTGACAGCATTTAAATTAAAATTCCGTCTGCTAGTACGCTGACAGTCCTGTGTGCTGTGAGAGAACATCGTATGTAATAACTATGTGCGCAGTTATTCTCAGATGGTAAAGGTGGTTGAGTGGTGCAGATGGTAGAGCGCTTGGCTTGAAATCCAAACATCTGAGTTTGATTCCCACCTGCAGCAATTGTTATTTCTAACCTACTCAGCATTGGGCTTTAGACAGACAGACAGACTCGACCCTCATTATAGTAAAGATTCACACCAATATAATATAATCAGGTATTTAGTTTTTCAGTAATGCATTTGAAGTTGGAACCAAAACTGGTTTTGAAGGCAAAACACACCCGATTCAAGCTTCAAGTTGTGACAGAAGGCGGTCTTTTCTCAGTAAAATAGACATAAATTATGGTGTCAACGATTGGCCGAGGATTAGCTAATGCATGAACACGAAACAAAAGCACTTCTGTTGGCCGCCATTCTAATACAATTTTAATCTATTCTCTATGTTACGGGTACCCATCATGGCAGATAAATGTAACGCAAGGTCGAAGCAGATTCCAGACCCCCAAAAATTACATTATATTTTATGCACATCTCGTTAACGTTTGAACGCTGGTTATAAATTACACCAATTGGCTTGTGCACACTGTGGAGTGGGAGTTGTGCACACCTTGTGGAATGCACGATGTAGAAATTCTGCTTCCACACAATTAGGAAATTAGAAAAGTTGTCCATAAAAATTACCTCTTGTCGGAAGCCATTGGTTTACATAAGCCCTACCTCCCGAATCAAAGATTTTGAACAGACAATTTTAGATAGTCTAGTTTAAAAAATGGTCGATTATAATATAATTATATTGCATTGTGGTTGTTTCGGGTCAATATGAAGCTCACGAGTATTTTTGTTTATTTTCAGCACTTTGAAATATTGATAAAAACCTGGTATTCGGTCGAAATTACACAAAATATTATTGAAACTGCAATTAATCAGTAATGTTATTGCTATAAAAGTGAATGAGTTAACCTTTTAATAAAATTATTATTAAAAAATAGTGTCAAGGCAAGCAGTTGCATGGTTCGTAATAGTAAGTTGTACAGTATTATTTTCAGTTGTTTAATCAATAGAAGACAATTCCTAATTTATCTCCAACCAGTAATCTACAACTATTTTTAGCAAGTTCACCAAACTGATAAGTATATTTGCTAAAAAGTTTGTAATGAAAAAGTTGTAAATTATTTTCCGTGTATCCATAGAAGTGGCCAATAGTTTAAGGTTGTCATGTTTGCAGACGAACAGTAACACAATTATTTCTTGTTTCTGCCATCAAGAGGTAGGAAGCTATTGTATGAACTAGCCAAATGTAAAACATAAACTATTGTAAGACCTTTATTTGGACGCCATGACGCTCAAATAGAGGGGGCGTTCAAATACAGGTTTTATGGTAGTTTACTATTTGCTTTGCATACCAAAATTCATATGTTAGAGAAAATGGTCCTACGAGATTACAATGTATTTTTTTAATCTATTCGCCAGCTCAAAAGACCAATGTAATACATGTAATAATTATAGAAAATAGAAATGAATGCATTATATTCTAAAGAGCAAAAACTTAGAATTTACGAATTTAAATTTAAAAACAATGGAGTAAAGTGAATAGAGGTATGTATTGTCACCTTACATAACAAAACATGCCAACATTCGTTTAGGTTTCAATATGCATAGGGCCGGGTGCAGAGTGAATGTTGGGACCATTTACCAATCGTTTGAATTTTTCTGCCAGTCTAGTGGAATGTTCTAGAAGCGTTTACTAACAAATTTTTTACTGCTAGTTTTACAGAATGTTCTAGAAATGCTTACCAAAAACCTTCCTTCGCTGCGAGTCTAATGGAATGTTCTAGAAACATGCTGTAGCATCATGTTGATTTCAAAGCTCTAACCATTACGACACTCATGCAGATGATTTGACAATTATTACAGGAAAAGTTGGTGACTGGAAGGACCAATTTACTGTCGCTGACAATGAGCTCTTCGATGCCTTTTTGGAGCAGTGGACCGGCGGAAAAGATATACCTTTTATCTATGTTTAAACACTTATTCTATCATCATTTTGACCTTGACATTTTTTGGAACACTGACTGGCAAACTAATTTTCGTATACAGCAAGTTGTTGATCTATACTTTGATGTTTATACGCAGAATATTATCAACTCTGTGATGTTAACATATAGTTAACATATAGTTAACATATGTTAACATGTAGTTAATAGCAATATAGAGTAGTTAACTCTCTGGTGTTTATAGATATACTGTAAGCTGTTGACCAACACTTGAACATATGCATGCAGCATACTAGTTGACTAAAATACTAACCTCTGGTATTCTATCTGTTACTAGCACACCCTGTGGTAGTGGTTTACTGTCTATGCAACATTTGACTGTTTATTCTTCCTGATTGATATTTATAGAGAAATATAGATGCTATTCTCACAAGCGTTGTTCCTATTACTTCCTCGTTTACAGCGTTGTTCTGAGAATATTGCGCTTCAGAATTTATTTCAGCGTGTGAACTCTAGAATGTGCTAAAGTTTTACTCTATTTATATTCGATGTTGAAAATTTTGTGAAAAAGTGATCAATCTTGCACAAAATTTTAGTAGATTTTATCACAAAGTATTGGTATTTTTCTGTCACTGGCGATTGTTTTTTATATTAGAGGGGATCTGATTGGCAGGATGTTTATAGATAAAAACTGACGAATTTTATTCGCAGTTAAAACAGTCAGAAGACAAATACGTGTGAAGTGAAGTCGCTAGTTGCTATCATTGCTGTAGTTGATATCAGCCATTGCGTTGAAGTTGCAGAGTTATGCCTCTCGATTTTGCTGGTCTCTTTGCAACTATAGCCATTTTAATCGCGCTTTTCGATTGTTTTTAACCGCTATTAATTTTTTACCATATTAATCTTGAAAAATCCTGGCAGTCAAATCACCTCGAATTAAAAAAATTACTGTAAATGATAAAAAATAGCGATATGTTCTGATAAAATCTACTAAAATTTTGTGTAAGTTCATCTTCAAATTGATGCTCAGTTTCATGGTAGTGCAGACAACTCCGTATCCAACATCTTACATTACCGAAATCTTCATAGACGCATGAGCTGATATAAAGAGAAGTGAATAATAGAAGGTCTCTTTGAAGTACCATGTTGTTTATTTTAAAAATGTTGCATGCTAAAACCGACTTCAGTGAGTAAATTCTAGAATTTGCCCAAATTTTGCATCCATTGGTGAAAAGTTTTTTTAAAAAGTACTCCAAGTAAAGCTTTCATTGTATGGTTGGACAGATGACTCCATCTCCAACATTGGGGAACAGCAAAATTTTCATAGACGCTCGAACTTTTAGAAAGAAATGGCTTATCCTATCCTGGAAGATTGTGTTTAGCACTGTGTTTTTTTAGTTTGTTTTTGCTTGTGGTATCACTGCTGATCAGATGGTCAAAGTTTCTGATTTTTCATCACTAAGGCTAGAACAAACACCTATTTTCAAAACACGCAAAAGTTGCAACTTATTTCATTCATGGCTAAGTATACAGCAGGAAAATATTTAAGAATACCTTAAAATCTCTAACTACCTAAAAATGAACGCTACCTCCAACTGACCGTCACTAGAGAGAAATGGTTGAAAAAATAAAGTCCCACGGTGTTCAATTAGAGGTTTTACGGTAACTCCCAAACGGTACCTTGTTGTCTCTATGTAGACAAACTCTAGCTTGTCTTTCCAATGTATAGAGCGAATAATAAGAGAAGAAGACAAAACAAGTGTTTGTCTTTCAACAGACCTGGTCAAAAGGATTGCATCAGCATGTGTTGCTTTCTCGGCAGAAATCCAAACTGGTCAAGCGGTTCATCACAAGATTTGAGCATCGAGCTTGCAAATCAATTGATTCTATGGAAGCTATTCTAGTTGTGACGTTTTTATAGGAGATTTACAAGCAACATTTTTAATCTTTACGATAATAAGAGCTGCGTCCGTTCATCCGAAGCCACACTGAGAGTATTGGAAAAAAGATTGCGTTTAACAGGTTTTGAACTCTGAGCCCTTGGTTTGCTTTTACAATAATGTACCATTCAACCACCTTGCAATATTGGAAAATAGTAATGCAGCTAATTATTACACTAGGCTGCAAGTGTACTAATATTTTATTGATTGTATTGATCGTGTACTTACCAATAGATCTCAGGTCACTAATACCTTACACCAACTTTAATATTCATGGAAGACTGGCTGGTCTAAAGAGTTGGAGATGGAGTTGTGTGTACTACCACAGAATACAGCTGTAGAATCACTTTGACGCAGTAATTTTTATATATTTTATATCAGCTCAAGTGTCTATAAAAAAGTGACTGTATTAATACTATGAAGTTGTCTGCACTATCATGGACCGCAACTACTGTAAAACCTCTACTCAGAATGTATAGATGTATTAACAACAACATAATGTAAACAAGCCTTTAGCAAAAGTAAACCATATCATGTATATCTATCACCCTCTCCACCTTTTTGCTTATGAACAGTCCAACCTAAACTACTTTTCACAAAATAAAACTAAAGTAAACTCTAAAATAAACTTGCAAAAAAAAAACATTTTGGTGCATAAATTCATAAAATTGGTGCATAACATTTTTTGCATGAATATGCAAAAAATGCATACTCATTTAGCTTTTCTACATACAGCTGGAGGATAACCCGACATTGACTAAAAGTTTTTTTATTTTTTATAAGATAAACAGCAAGTGGTTGATTAAGAGACTCGTTCTTTGGAACTAGATGCGTTTTAAAACCAAACAATTTAGTGACCTGGCAGAAGGCACAGAATATATGTTCATGAAGTTTGAATAAAATAAACCAAAAAAGTGGCAATGCAAACTTTACACACAGAGACAAATGTGCACGCACACACAAACACACAACGAAATAAGATTTATTAAAATAAATATAGTTTTAAAGGTCAAGTTTTTGCACATACATGTAGGTTTGTTTATATGATAGATTTGAATTTTTGAAATCTATGTTAATAATAAACATAAAAGTCTAGTGAGAATGTAATACAATTAAGAATTATATTCTCCTTCATAATTGCTACTTTGTATTCGGAGTTGTGATTCCATACTCTTGTAATAATTACAGGGTTTTTATCCAGTTTGTATGTGTTTTAAGCTCAATAATATTCCCTAAGACTCTAAAAGTGAATACTTGTTTATTCTTATCATCATCAATATTGTTGATGCATTTTAAGCATATTTTGCGAACCTAAACTAGGTTTAGGGTTTACGATTCATATATTCAACCGATTTCATGAAAACTTTGTGTACATATCTTTCGTACGTTCCACCAGCTCGGCAAACATATTTGGTATTAAAACTCCACCTGGTTTCTGATAATCAGCATCTGTAAGACACACACCTGCAGACTATCTAACTGAAAATGAAAGACATTTCCGGAATCATGGGAAGTTTTTTTCTAAAAGTGTTAGTTTTTCCTTCAAAAAGTCTTAACCAGTTACAAAATAATACGTTTAATGTAAACTAGGATTATGGTCACAAGCTTAGGTTTTGTTATGTTGTAGATACATGTACATTCTCAGGTTTAATGTATAAGTCTGGAACAGAATTGTAATATACAACTAGATGATCTCTCTAACTCCTTGAGCTTGATCAACTGTATATAAAGCTGGCGTTATAACTGATATAACTAAACTTCACACGCACGTGCTCTGCGCCTTCTTACAGGTTGCCAAAATAGTTGGTCTCATAGTTCTACCTCACTCTTGAGAACCGTCATTTTAAACACCCAAATACTTTATACCATATACCCATATTTTAAACACCCATATACTTTATACCATAGACCCATATTTTAAACACCCATATACTTTATACCATATACCCATATTTTAAACACCCATATACTTTATACCATATACCCATATTTTAAACACCCATATACTTTATACCATATACCCATATTTTAAACACCCATATACTTTATACCATATACCCATATTTTAAATACCCATATACTTTATATCATATACCCATATTTTAAACACCCATATACTTTATACCATATAACCATATTTTAAACACCCGTATACTTTATACCATATACCCATATTTTAAACACTCATATACTTTATACCATATAACCATATTTTAAACACCCATATACTTTACACCATATACCCATATTTTAAACACCCATATACTTTATACCATATACCCATATTTTAAACACCCATATACTTTATACCATATACCCATATTTTAAACACCCATATACTTTATACCATATACCCATATTTTAAACACCCATATACTTTATACCATATACCCATATTTTAAACACTCATATACTTTACATCATATACCCATATTTTAAACACCCATATACTTTATACCATATAACCATATTTTAAACACCCATATACTTTACACCATATACCCATACTTTAAACACCCATATACTTTATACCATATACCCATATTTTAAACACCCATATACTTTATACCATATACCCATATTTTAAACACTCATATACTTTATACCATATACTCATATTTTAAACACCCATATACTTTATACCATATAACCATATTTTAAACACCCATATACTTTACACCATATACCCATATTTTAAACACCCATATACTTTATACCATATACCCATATTTTAAACACCCATATACTTTATACCATATACCCATATTTTAAACACCCATATACTTTATACCATATACCCATATTTTAAACACTCATATACTTTATACCATATACCCATATTTAACACCCATATACTTTATACCATATACCCATATTTTAAACACCAATATACTTTATACCATATACCCATATTTTAAACACCCGTATACTTTATACCATATACCCATATTTTAAACACCCATATACTTTATACCATATACCCATATTTTAAACACCCATATACTTTATACCATATACCCATATTTTAAACACCCATATACTTTATACCATATACCCATATTTTAAACACCCATATACTTTATACCATATACCCATATTTTAAACACCCATATACTTTATACCATATACCCATATTTTAAACACCCATATACTTTATACCATATACCCATATTTTAAACACTCATATACTTTATACCATATACCCATATTTTAAACACCCATATACTTTATACCATATACCCATATTTTAAACACTCATATACTTTATACCATATACCCATATTTTAAACACCCATATACTTTATACCATATACCCATATTTTAAACACCCATATACTTTATACCATATACCCATATTTTAAACACCCATATACTTTATACCATATACCCATATTTTAAACACTCATATACTTTATACCATATACCCATATTTTAAACACCCATATACTTTATACCATATACCCATATTTTAAACACTCATATACTTTATACCATATACCCATATTTTAAACACTCATATACTTTATACCATATACCCATATTTTAAACACCCATATACTTTATACCATATACCCATATTTTAAACACCCATATACTTTATACCATATACCCATATTTTAAACACCCATATACTTTATACCATATACCCATATTTTAAACACCCATATACTTTATACCATATACCCATATTTTAAACACCAATATACTTTATACCATATACCCATATTTTAAACACCCGTATACTTTATACCATATACCCATATTTTAAACACCCATATACTTTATACCATATACCCATATTTTAAACACCCATATACTTTATACCATATACCCATATTTTAAACACCCATATACTTTATACCATATACCCATATTTTAAACACCCATATACTTTATACCATATACCCATATTTTAAACACTCATATACTTTATACCATATACCCATATTTTAAACACCCATATACTTTATACCATATACCCATATTTTAAACACTCATATACTTTATACCATATACCCATATTTTAAACACCCATATACTTTATACCATATACCCATATTTTAAACACCCATATACTTTATACCATATACCCATATTTTAAACACCCATATACTTTATACCATATACCCATATTTTAAACACTCATATACTTTATACCATATACCCATATTTTAAACACCCATATACTTTATACCATATACCCATATTTTAAACACTCATATACTTTATACCATATACCCATATTTTAAACACTCATATACTTTATACCATATACCCATATTTTAAACACCCATATACTTTATACCATATACCCATATTTTAAACACCCATATACTTTATACCATATACCCATATTTTAAACACTCATATACTTTATACCATATACCCATATTTTAAACACCCATATACTTTATACCATATACCCATATTTTAAACACTCATATACTTTATACCATATACCCATATTTTAAACACCCATATACTTTATACCATATACCCATATTTTAAACACCCATATACTTTATACCATATACCCATATTTTAAACACCCATATACTTTATACCATATACCCATATTTTAAACACCCATATACTTTATACCATATACCCATATTTTAAACACTCATATACTTTACATCATATACCCATATTTTAAACACCCATATACTTTATACCATATAACCATATTTTAAACACCCATATACTTTACACCATATACCCATACTTTAAACACCCATATACTTTATACCATATACCCATATTTTAAACACCCATATACTTTATACCATATACCCATATTTTAAACACTCATATACTTTATACCATATACCCATATTTTAAACACCCATATACTTTATACCATATAACCATATTTTAAACACCCATATACTTTACACCATATACCCATATTTTAAACACCCATATACTTTATACCATATACCCATATTTTAAACACCCATATACTTTATACCATATACCCATATTTTAAACACCCATATACTTTATACCATATACCCATATTTTAAACACTCATATACTTTATACCATATACCCATATTTAACACCCATATACTTTATACCATATACCCATATTTTAAACACCAATATACTTTATACCATATACCCATATTTTAAACACCCGTATACTTTATACCATATACCCATATTTTAAACACCCATATACTTTATACCATATACCCATATTTTAAACACCCATATACTTTATACCATATACCCATATTTTAAACACCCATATACTTTATACCATATACCCATATTTTAAACACCCATATACTTTATACCATATATCCATATTTTAAACACCCATATACTTTATACTATATACCCATATTTTAAACACCCATATACTTTATACCATATTCCCATATTTTAAACACTCATATACTTTATACCATATACCCATATTTTAAACACCCATATACTTTATACCATATACCCATATTTTAAACACCCATATACTTTATACCATATACCCATATTTTAAACACCCATATACTTTATACCATATACCCATATTTTAAACACCCATATACTTTATACCATATACCCATATCTTAAACACCCATATACTTTATACCATATACCCATATTTTAAACACCCATATACTTTATACCATATACCCATATTTTAAACACCCATATACTTTATACCATATACCCATATTTTAAACACCCATATACTTTATACCATATACCCATATTTTAAACACCCATATACTTTATACCATATACCCATATTTTAAACACTCATATACTTTATACCATATACCCATATTTTAAACACCCATATACTTTATACCATATACCCATATTTTAAACACCCATATACTTTATACCATATACCCATATTTTAAACACTCATATACTTTATACCATATACCCATATTTTAAACACCAATATACTTTATACCATATACCCATATTTTAAACACCCGTATACTTTATACCATATACCCATATTTTAAACACCCATATACTTTATACCATATACCCATATTTTAAACACCCATATACTTTATACCATATACCCATATTTTAAACACCCATATACTTTATACCATATACCCATATTTTAAACACCCATATACTTTATACCATATACCCATATTTTAAACACCCGTATACTTTATACCATATACCATATTTTAAACACCCATATACTTTATACCATATACCCATATTTTAAACACCCATATACTTTATACCATATACCCATATTTTAAACACCCGTATACTTTATACCATATACCCATATTTTAAACACCCATATACTTTATACCATATACCATATTTTAAACACCCATATACTTTATACCATATACCCATATTTTAAACACTCATATACTTCATACCATATACCCATATTTTAAACACCCATATACTTTATACCATATACCCATATTTTAAATACCCATATACTTTATACCATATACCCATATTTTAAACACCCATATACTTTATACCATATACCCATACTTTAAACACCAATACACTTTATCATTGTTTCTGTCTGTTTGTCTGCGTAAACACTGCATTTTCACATTTTTTTGCCAATTTCCTCCAAACTTCAAACGCATAATTTTGTTCCATGCCGAGGCTACAGGTCACCAAAATATTAGATTTTAAAACTCAAGCTAGTTTTTCAGAACCAGCCTTTTAAACACTCACCTGCATGTGTAAATACCTCAGTTTGTCATCTGTCCAGTTAAAGCAACAAGATTTTAGCAATGACAAATGTGGTTTGTGCCAGATGGATACTACAAGTTTGTACACAAACCTAACCACAAGCCTAAGCCATTCATAAGATTCTTGGCTATTTTATTCATGGTATTTTAATTGCTAAATGGATATAAACCATTTATTACTGATTAATATTACCTTTTGTGTTCATTTTGCTTTTTACAAAATTTTGAAAGTCATTTCCAAATTAATCACATAATCTTTTAATTTGTTATTTTCAATTATGACATTCAAATTTCAAATCTCCTATTGTCAGCTCAAACTTTTGGTTCTTCCCCGTCTGATTATAAAATAAAAAGTAAATCTTCAAATGCATGGATGAAGTAGAATGACAGAACTGAAGTGAAGGAGATTGCTGTGGAGAACGTAGCAACGAACACTCAACTAAATCATTATGTATGCAGTGCACCTCATGTTTACAAATTAAAAACACAACAACAAACCCAAGTAACGTTCACTAATACACATCGCAAGCTATTTACCAATATTCATAGACTTATCATCAGTATCGATGTTTATGTTGTTTTACCTCGAAACAAATTCTTGAGCTGACACTGGTAAGAATTGTTGTAGTAAGTCATTTTAATCACGATAGGCTATGATATCAATATTAACATTATTTTTGCTGTTCACATCGAGTTAATCAACTATTACAATGAATTATCACCATTGTTTTGCTATTTATTAGTGATGACTCACACCGCCGTTGAAATAATAATATAATTCTTTCGTTTATTTGCCAATCACTGGCTACGCTTAATCGATAATTTCTGTGCTATTAGCACTTTTGACCTAACGTATTCCTTTCATTAAGGACAATTGCCCTCAATGATCGGTTTCCTATATTGTTGTTACAAAAGTAGTGTAGGTTACTTGAAGCTTGCTGCGGCTATGATTGAAAACATTAAAAATCACTATCAGTGCCGGGCTTACAATTAGTATACCATAAATGCACTAGACATAATAAATATGACTTTAGTCTTTTGCTGAACTCTCACCATTTAGAGAGGGAAAAATGACATTCTGTGAGAAGTATTAAAATAATTTGTATGTTTTATATAGACAGTTTTTGTTCCTAATGTTCTTGCGCATAATAAGCCGAGCTCTATTTAAGCTCAAGCTGCTGTTTCAACCATCAGCACTGGCAGCACCTCAAGTTACTCTCCAAAGTTCAAATCGTTAGAATACTATCCCTTTATGGCAAATTGGTAATTGTCTGTTAGTAGGTGAAAGTAAGTTTATGTTGGTCAGCATCTCACTGCTGCCCAACATAGCACTGCTGACAGCATAGAGAGTGACAGCATTTATACACGTGTGTAAACAGAGCACCGTAACTTAAAATAAGCTAAACTGTGTAACTAGAAAAATTGCCATCTGTTGGTGTAGCTCTCCGCATTTTTCGCATTTTGTGACAAAGCCGCTAGAATCAGCAAATTGAAAATCTTCAAGGTCTGAAATAACTGAATTGAAACTATCAAATCACATTTGTTGCAAATAAAAATTTACCTAAATACAGAACCAAGCATTTTTTTGAATAATCAAATGCTGAGAGTCTCATGGAATGTTCTAGAAGCAATCGGTAGCTTTATGTTGATCTAGAAGCTCTTACCATTAAAACACTTACACATGCGACTCTACAGATTATCATAACTATATATTTTTTTTTTAGACTAATTATTCAACAGTTACGAATTGCTAATGAAATGAAAATGAAACAGATCAGAATAGGTCCATATAAATTAAGTTTTATTAAAAACAATATGATCAAATTATCACTGTTAAACTATTAATAAAATCACGTGTCACGCTTTCTTTAAAGGCATTCGCATGTGAGAAATTTCCAAATCGTAATGATTTTTATTATTCTTCCCATTTCTAAATTACATCAGAAATTTAGAAGCTGACTAGATTAATTAATTCAATTTGATGCTGCGTCGTACATGAGCCAAGCTGGTCATAAGCGTTTATCAAATGAAGGAGAGCTGATAATTAGCATGATATCTATTATCATATAAACTAGTACTATGGCTGTCTTGTGTGCAGCAAGGGATCATCAGGTATGCCAATAAAGAACAGTGAGTAGGAATATAGTTACAGTATCACATATAAACATTTGTGGAGCAGTAGAGATGACGCTGCAAAAATGAAGTGCAAATTCTCTATGCATACCAGTGACATGACTTGACAAGTTCTTCCTTGCGTTATTTGCCATATCATCATCAAATAAGCTTTTCATGCTCAAAGGAAGGCTGTATGGCAAGTAGCCTTACTGGAAAGATTGACGAAAAATTTTGGATGAAGATATTATATTATTACTAGGTGAACGCCCAATTTATAAAACAATTACCTATTGAATTGAGTAACTTGTCTGGTCAGCCAGTTTACCTATACTAAAACAATTACCGTGATTGCTGACAGCTCAATCATTACTATTAACTGTCAACCTTGCTAGTTAATGACCCCAATAGCTTTAAGCTGGTTTATTTTAACCGATGTAATGAATGTGCTAACAGCTAGGCTATGGTAGTGTAATGAATTAGATTGCTGGTCTGGTGAACAGGAAGTTCTGAGATCAATTCATCTATGATGCAGATTTTTCATTCCCAAATTTAAATACATGTAGCTATGACTGGAAAGATGATAAATTTGAGATTTATATAGATGAAAGATGTTATAACAATTACTCTGTAACTGGTTAAGCCTTGTTTGAATGGGAAACTAACAATTTTAGAGAGAAGTGGCAATAAGTGATTCTGGAAATGTTTTCATTGTCAATTAGATAGTCTGCAGGTGAGTGTTTAAGATGCTGGTTATCAAAAATCAGACAGAGTTTTCAAACCAAATATGTTTACCGACCTGCTGGAACGCACAAAGGATATATATGCACATGAAACTTGCATGAAATTAGCTGAATATGGGGAAATTCATAGCGTTTATATCAACTACCAGACAGACAATGCCAATTGAATAAATGGCTATTAGGTTTCTTAATATAAATATAGTTTTTTTCTGATTTAAGGAAAATAATTGAGATGTTTTTCCTTGGCCTCGCAGATATTTATAGAAAAATTAGAATTATCCTGATTATAGAATTTTTCTGCGGCTCGTTTGATGGTTTTCAAAAATATTCGTGAGATGTTCGAAAGGAGATCGTGGATAAATTCTATTAATTTTATAGTTTAGACTATATTTTTATGTTTTGTCTTTAATTAGTACAAATAAACTGGCAGTCTAGTGTGCTGCGAGAGATACATCACAGAGAATAAATATGTGCACAATCATTCTACAATTCTGAAAGGTGGTTGATCGGTGCCGGTGGTAAAGTGTTGGTTATCAAAGGTGAAAGTTGTGAGAGCAAAAAAATATTTCTTTAGTCATAGTAAAATTGTAGTTTGGCATTTTTGTCAACATAAAAAACTTACGAGCAAACGTTGGAGATGCTTTCAAAATGCTGAACTAACAAAATAACAAATTTTCACTTTTTTTCACAATTCTCGCTTTTCACAAATTCAGCATGTTTTACACAACTGAATTTTTTTCCAAAGACAGAAATCTACTATTGCTTAATTTACTATGATGTCATTGAGTCACAGAATAGCATTGAAACTGAGCCAATCAGCTAAGAGAGGCTGGTCGATACAGTTCAGGTTGTCTAACACATTTACCCTATCATCACCTAGCATAATGAATTAGCAGGTTAGCGTAATAAGAGATGAACCCTTACAGACCTTTTGGATGTCATATTTGTAGTAGTTAAACAAGTGGTAACTATTCAAACATTCGGATTCCATGGGCATACCTCTCACAGTTTTAGGAAAAATAGAGGAATTTTTGTGTTACTACGGTACGTGAGGGTATACAACAATAGAAAACGTAAAGGTATGTTAAGAGTCGTATGTGTGGCAATGTATCGTTTAAAGTCATGACACGAAGTCTTGTAATGGCTCAACAAAGGACAGCATGCTTTATAACTAATAAGCTTGGTAAGTAATAAAATATGTTATTGGAATTGTTCCAAATAACTGACACATAACGTAATTACCCTGTCAGGTTAACATCGCTTAAAGCAGTCAATAGGTGATAACTCCAAGCTTATGAACACGTGTAGAACTGACTAAATGCTTATCACATAGCCTATTTAGAGATAGATATACTTTGGCTATTTGTGACACATGTCTTTCCAGGGTACATTTAAAGCGGTAGCCTAGTGGTCTAAAACCCTTGACCTACAAACAACAGGTCAGGGTTCAATTCCTAACAGAGGCACTGGTGGTGACAGGAATGAAATTCATCCTTAAATAGCAACTGGGCATGGCTCCAATCGTCAAGGTTTCTTTTGCCCTTGGACTCAGACATATCAAGATCACAGACATATTGTTCGTACAACAATTCTCTTTAAAACACACACAGCCTCTGCATGCAGTAAGCTAAGCAGATATAATACTTGATCTCCGAGGACTTGTTCACACAACGCCTAAGACATCCTTGCTGATCGAAGGCACAAAAATTATATCATATCTAAAGTATTTAAAGTTTGGCATCACTTGCCATGATTTGTCTCTCTGAGAATAAGTTGGACTCGAATACATGCATATTATGTTTAGTTGAACACTGCTATTTTGACTACCCTACATATGGCATTTGGTTACCCAAGTCTAAGCATTATAACATGATGTATAGTAAATATACCATTGTACTGGAAGAGCAGCTACATAGAATGCTAGTTCCAAACATCAATGTTTGACATGGATACAATGCTAAGGTTTTATTGTCTGTTCAATCATGTTTTTAAAGAAAAAGCTTTACCTGTTCTCTACTCTTTTAATTTGACCAATGATATGAGTAATAAAGATATATGTTACACATAATAATATAATAATATTATTACATAATAATATATTACATCACATTATAATATTATATAACATTCTATATTATATAATGCTATCAATTATGCTATTAATTTTTGTTACCATTATATTATTAATTACTCGTTGTAATATTATATACATTATTTTATTATTTACCATTACAGTAGAACCGAGGTTCTCGAATGCTTCAGTTCTCGACCAATTCGGTTTTCGACCAAAAAAATTGAAATTTTTTCGTCTCGGGTCTCGAACATAAATTTAATTCTCGACCAAACCGGAGCATGCGCATTGGAATTAAACGTTCGGAACAGCTCCAGAAACAGCATGGAAACATTTGTTAACAGAGGGAGAAGGAAGTTACGCTTCATGAATTTTTTACAAAAAGAAAGGAACAATGTAAGACGACATGCCTCTATCGAAGAGATTTGCTAGGGCGACAACTACTCTAGTCGAGTTACCCTAAATTGTTTTGGAGGATTCTTCTTCAAATATGTGAAGTAAAAGTGCCATTTCTGATTATACATGTATTTTTTTTCACAAAATTTTTGATGTAACTGATCTGTTGCATTTTTTGCTGTTTCATTATCAACTCCTGCAGTTTTTAGTATTGTATCTTAACCTAGAATGTTTTCAATGTTGTAAGAGCACAACATATAAAATGTTTACTTTTTGTTTTATGTTTTCATCAAATTAGAAAGAAATTTTTTTTATTAAAAATAAAAGTGATCGAGATTTAATCGCTGTTCTTTGTAGTATGTAGTATACAGTACAGTTTATGTTGTAAAATGTACAAAGAGTACTTTACCAATGTTGTTATTTCAGCTTGGAACAGATTAATATTTATATACACTAATTCTAATAGAAATAAATGTTTTGGATCTAGAACAACTCGGTTTTCGAACAACCTTCTAGAATGGATTATGTTTGAGAACTGAGGTTCCACTGTATATTATCAATAATTCAATGTAATATTATATATATAGTTTTACCAGTTACCCCTATATTATAAATTATTTGTTGTACTATTATATATATTATATTATTATATCATTGCCAATGTTATTATATTATTTGTCATAAAAGGAATGAGTATAATGGTGGGCTTATAATTCTAGTAACCTTTAAAAATTTTAAAAAGCTTTTCCGTCTCTATCATTACTTGTCGATGTGACACGTCTAATGCAAAATATTCTAAAACAAAACCAACTTATTGCACCAATTTTCAATTTCATTAAAAAGTGTGCTAAACATAATGCTGCCTCTTGCATCGACACTCGACCTCAAACCGTGTGGTACAGAAGATACACTCTACCTAGTTACAGCGCCTAAAAGTGCTCATTGTATGGGATTAGTTTACATTGTAGCGATCTGGTGACAATTTGCTATTAGCTGTAACTGCTCTGGGAATACTTAAATAAAATGACAGCTCTTTCTCAACTGGTATTAATTACTGCTGCCATGTTGATTACAAAACAATTATTCATGATTGAAGCAGCGTTCTAAATTCTGCCTACTAAGACTTTTGTAGACTCCGCCCACTAAAACTTTTGTAGACTTTTCTAACTATTAGCTGTGTAGACTCCGCCCACTAACAGTTTTATAGATTCCTCCCACAAATAGTTTTGTAGACTCCGCCCACTAACAATTTTATATGCTCCGCCCACCTTCCACCAAAACAAGTGGAGGACAATGCAGTCAAGCTAGAGGAACTGAAGCCTTAGTGTGTGTAAATCATCTGCAGTCTTCCTACATATAAAGGTAACATCTTGATTTTACAAGTTTCAGAAGTTGTCATAAATTATAATTATTTCATATTTTAAGCTATATTTCATTTTATTTTTTGTTTTTAATTGGATTGAGTGCCCTGGCAGTCTCGAGTGTTGTGAGAGATCATCAGGTGTGACAATAATACGCAGAGTATAAGTATGTGCATAACAATTTTATAATTTTGGAAGGTGGTTGATCAGCACCAGTAGTAAAGTGTTAGTCATCAAAGGTGAAAGTTGTGAATTCAAGTCACGCTCGAAGTAATATTTAATCTTATTTTTTGATCCTGGCTATAGACAAACTGACTGGCAGACAGACAGAAAGAGGGTCAATGTTCTTATCATAAAAAAGCTATTGTTTTGATCATCCGACTTTGTTATCTCAAGAAACTTGTCAGTATAAACAAAGATACTGCCAACATTTAATGTTTTTTAACTTACAACCAAACAATTCAACACATTTTACAGGCAAAAATTTGTTTTCATTCAATGCGTTTCTACGCTTTGAATTGATTCGAAGTTGATTTCTGCTAATAAATTCCCACCTCACCTTTCCAACAATTCGTAGTTGCACTTTATCGATTTTTCCCAGACTAGTGATGTACTCATCAAACAGAAACAGTTGATGTCGAATTGCTTTCGGGTCACGGTCGCTTTTCAACTCACGTTTCGTACATTTGTTGCTATATCTTGAGTATTTTCTTCTGTTTTCTTATTGCTGCCCTCTACATTACAAAAGAGCAACAGAATTCACTACTTGTTATACAGTTCAGAGGTCGCATGAACGATAGTCTCTTTTATGATGATGAGTTCTATATTTAATTGAATAGGAAGAGCAAGATGAAAGTGTGATGTAAACAACACAAATAATTTAGTCAAAACAAAAAAGATATCGCCGAATGTTGCAACTACAAACCATAATAAAATAAGTACAAAGTAATTTCCTAATCATCGTTGCATGATAATCTATTGTCGGCAATAGTAGTTAGAAAATATCCGCATGGTAGTGTGATAAAATGCTGAATTTTTTACCTCCAGTGGAGAGAGCTTCACTGGATATTATCGTTTCTGTGACATCGATTAGTAGTTTCACTGCGAATGCCTTCGGACAATTTTCCCGAAGCAGAATGGTGTCGAATCTGATCGGATTTTACTGTTTCATGATTTGGAGTGGAAGCAACTCCAAATCCATTTGAAGCATGGAAACACAGTAAGTATGAACTTCATGTGTGTAACTGCCAAATCTCACGCCTCTTTTAAATCATCACACCTCTTTTAAATCATCACACAAGGTTGTTACATGCAGTAACATATTAATGCTCACCACTACCCTGCGTTTTGTTTCGGGACGTCATTCCATGAGTGCGGGACTGTGAATTATCATGATCTGCCATCTTTGTAGACAACTTTTACCGTTGAAAACACAAAGCTTCTGCAATTAGTTTTGCAAATGATGCTGTTGTTCATAATATTGTTCAGCAAAGTTAAAAACTTTTTCGAGAGAATCCTGATATAAACTCAAAATAACACTAAAAATACTATTCTATAGCGTAAAGTGAACGAGAATGACGATTGTTTGTCTACAAATATGGCGGCGTTTCTGTGAATGAGCGTATGTGCAGAAAAATTGATGACATAATAAAATGAAGGGTAGTTTAAAAAGTCTACTTTTATACCCAGCTAGCTTGAGAAGGACGAGGTTTTTGCTAAGCTTTTACTAATGTGCCAACCATTACTTAACAGCATAGATGTACAGACTGGGAGAAATAATACAGAAATTGTTATTGCTATTAATAGTTTTCTAGCAGTTTAATGTGCTGTGAGAGATTGTCAGGTGTGCGGATAATCCCCATCCGCAAACTTATTGTGCAACACCTGTGTGTGTTGCACAATATTGTCTTATTAATTGGCAGAAGTGTTAGAGTGTCAGGATGCTTAGCTGAATTGTCCAAGATCGAATACCACAACATGCAATTGTTTTTCCATACCCCAACTGTGGCTTTTGGCAGACAGTCGCAACTTTTATCGTAGCAGAGATTTATATTTTGAGTGATCAACAAATTTTTGACTTCAAGTTTTTCTTACATGTGTACACCATTTTGTTATTTGTCAGACTTGTTCAGTTCCTTATCAGACACGATATCTCTTTTATGAACTTATAATCATAACACTGAGACTTGAGATAAGATATTCATAGGGACAACAGAAAAACATACTCTTTGTACTTCTGCTCTTTGATAATCAATTTACCTTGAGCTGACTGGCAGTTGACCTTGGACTGACCTTGGGACTTTTTGACACAAGAGCTTTTGGTGCCAGACTTTTTAGCACTGCTATTTTTACAGCAAAAAATTATTTACGTTTATATACAGTAAATAATTAACACAATGGCTATAAAAAAATGCAAAAACATTTTTTTAGGAATCCTGACATATAAAACTTTTTTTTGAAATAGTTGAAATTTTTTTTATTCGTATTGCTTAAAATTTGATTGAAAGATCTCGTGAACTGTATTTGTCAAATGCATAAATGTAGCCGTAATTTAAATATTTTTTTACTGTTTTTACTTAAAATTTGTTGGGCCATAAGTCACAACAAAAAATGGATAAATTTCTAAACTTGTAACCATCGCCAAAACATCTTGCACCGGTACGTCTGCATCAAATAAGTCCTATTCCGTGAGCTGCCTTATCACCATACTGCTAGAAGCTTTTACGTGTCATGTAATACATTTTCACTCTTCACTCACAAGTTAATATTTTATTTATCTGTATCCTTGTGTTTGCGCATCAAGATAAATTATCTATGCATTTATTGCAAAGTGAAATAAAACTGTTGATTAGAGCAGGTGTTAGAGTGTTGATTAACCATGCTAAATGTTATGAGTTTGAGTCTTGTACAAACAAAGCAGTCTTTTATCTTGACCTTTAACCCTGGCTTCAGACTGACAAAGGGATGCGCTTCTTAGTATAATTAAAACTAGTGAAGGCCTGGCGTTGCCTGGATAAAAAAGTTTTTTCACAGAAAACTTATTTTTATTTGACATATACGACAGTTACCATTCTAAATTTTAGACTTCATATCATGAGAAAAGTGTTTTTGTGCAGTTCAAATAAATTAGGAAAAATAACAATGAGTACATAGAAGTGTGTGTATAAAGAAAATTTGCTGTTGCAGCAGAAGCTCATTGTATTCATAGTTTTGATAGACGATACTGGTACCTCCCGATACTGGTACAAACATAAAATGATATATAGGATTTTTTAGTCTGATACTTTGTCTGGCCGAATGGAGAGAGAATGTAGAGACAACTCCTACTCTAGATAATACAATTGCTCACAGAAAAGTATTTAGCTTTCACAGGCTTACCGAAACTGAAAATACGAGTGTAATTGAAACATTTGACATTGAAAAGGCAAATTTGAAAATTACAAATTAAAAAAATGGATAGAATGATTAAAAGTTAGCTTTCAAAAACGTTAAATAAAATAACAAACGCATAAGGTAATATTAATTAATAACAAAAAAGTGCGCATTCAGCATGTGCAATCTGAAAAGGACATACATGTACTGTATATAATAAGAGTGGTGGAGATAATAAAGATGGATTAGTCTTGTGGTTATGCGCGCCTTACGATTTAAAGGTTCTGAGTTGACATTTACTATGAAGGTAATTTCTTGTTGCTACAACTGGACAGAAGAATGATAGACGATAGACAAACACAGATATTTATATATATATAGATTTAACACCTACCAAAGGGAATGAGAAGAGGGCTGAATGTAATCCATTATTTTATGAGCAGTATTGACTACAGTTTCTCACCTATTTATTTCACCCAAAAGCATTCTGTGTAAAAAGTGAGGAGCACAACTACAAAAGTAGCAACTATACAATCAATAAATGCCCAAATTCTCATTTATCTTATCAATATCAGATCAGTAAATTGTAAAAGCAACTAAACAGATCATGAATGACTCAGCGCTTTTGCATGTGGGTCAAAGGTCACATACTTGCTGAAACACTATTGCTAGTATAAACATTCCCTGGTTGAGCTGATTGTAGAGCAATTACATGGTACACTATTTCAGCAGTAATACTGAGCTAACACCATTGAGACTTGGAAAATTGTTCAGTAGGTCAATAATACGCATTAATAATAATATTAAAAAAAAATTAATGCAATAGTGCAATAATAATAATACGCAGTACTGATAGTGCCTACCAGAAATATTGCAAGCTGAAAACACAACTAGGTGTCTGCCCAGTGAAAGGGGCAAAATTAATAGCTATTTTAGCCAATTACCGTGATTGTTAGTAACTTTTATGGAGTTTTTATGGAATTTTTATATAGAATGCCTCCTTATAGTTTTTGCATTTATGAACCTATAATAATTATGCAAACAGTTCATGCTAAAACATAACTATTGATGTCTATGCTTAACTAATGTGGCATAATTATCATATTACCTTGCTAGGAGTAGCAGTCTCATAAGAAGTTGTCTTCTTTCTAAAACCTTTAGTAAAAAAGCCTTGCACACTAAAGTTGCTATTAAAGTTGGCTACATTCTGGTGATGCATAAAATATTGGGAGTTTTTGAAAAAGTACAGGGAAAATAAAGTTGTCTTCTCTATAAAATGTTTGCCTATAGCTGTATCAACACTATCGACCTGGGTAAATCTTTAGGATTGCTTTTCATTGCCTTGATGATAGTTAATAAATTAATAAATGAAACTATTAAATAAATGTTCAAAAGAAAACGTGATTTTACCAGCTATTGTAAACTCAGTATCCTTTAATCAATTAAAAATGACTCAAAAGTAGCAGAAATTTGTGTAATTACTATTATAAGGAAAGATAACTCCCAGGTAACTTGAAAGCTTTTCTTCATAAACTACATGGTAGTAAAATTAGAATCTATAAACAGCGTAACTAAAGAAAGCATGATTAAAGATAAAATGTGCACAAAATTTTAGTAGGGTTTATCAGAAAGTATCAGTGTTTTTCTATCATTTCTGATTGTTTTGTATGTTTGAGGTAACTGTCTAGCAGGATGTTTCAAGATTAACATCAATAAAACTTGATTGTGATAAAAATGCTCAAATCAAGCATAAGTACTATTATGACACCTATAGTTACAAAGAGATCGACAGAATACAGATGCATAACACTGCACCTTGAATGAATAGCCGATATCAACTATTACAATGATAAGAACTAGTTACATCATTTTGCAAGTTTTTTTATCGCTGTAATTGTGATAAAATTTTATTAAATTTAATCTTGAAACATCCTGGCAATCAGATCACCTCAAACATAAAAAACTGATTCTAAATGATAGAAAAATACTGATACTTTCTGATAAAATCTACTAAAACTCTTTGAAAGTTAGTTTTTAAAGATGTGGTTGCGTCCAACTTGAGTTGATTATAAAAGAAAGTATTTTTTTGTCTAACAGTTGATATGTTGTTTGTTGTGTTAAGTGATCTCATTGTCAAGATATTTGTAGATTAAAATCGAAAAAAATCGATCGCAGTAAAAGCGCTCAGGCCAAAAAAAACATGCCCAGACTTACCCAAAATGATGTAACGAGTGATACAACCTGTCTCTATCTCTCGTATTCACATCGGCTATTGCGATAAAAGTCTAGTCCTACGTGGCTCTATTGGCATATATTTTATTTTGTATTCGCTCATGCTGTCTAGAATAAAATTTTAAATCCAGCTACAGATACATTATTGTGAATGTCTAAAACGCTTCAAATAAGGAAAACTAAAAACTAACATGCTGGCATCTATAAGTCTCTAGCATTGGTACTGTAGCCTGCAGACATTTTTTTGAGTTGATGTTAAGCTATTAGTAACAGTCATCCATTGAAGCTGCCTAATGAGCTCATAAAGTGTGCTGACAGGTAAAATAAATATTTAAAATTTTGTGTAGGTTCATCATTACACGTAGCTTATAACAAATATAGTCCAAATATTAATTTGTTTCAATTTATCTCATTGCTTGCATTTTTAACTACTAAATCACCTCCTCGTAAGATTGAGAAAGCAAAAAGAAGTTTTCGTTTATATTAACATACATGTAAATTTTAGTTTGAACAGTGCACATATATTTAATAAAATAATTTAAAATCATCCCGTAATTTAAAATAGAATTGCCAGTTAAGGTTGTTACTAAAATAGGGTGATTTACATTCAATAGTTCTACTGGATGAGTAAGGAAAAGCATATGAAACTGAAAGCATTGAAACAATAAAAAACTAACTGATAAACTTAACTGCTTTGTTACCAAACTAAGAGATACATTAATTATCATATATCATTTTCAATTTTATGGTTCTATCTATAAACAGATTTGCCTTCATTTGTCTGTCTGTTTGTCTTTTATAGCAACTAACTTCTAATTAAACAATCTGTCTGAAACTTAGATGTGTTTTTTATACTTTTCCACATTTTAATTCAACAAAGTTTTGAGGTCAACGCTCTGTAAAAAATAAGTATAACCACAAAAAAAAGAATTCTGGTGTTGAAATTCTAACTCTTCGAGGCCTAATCTTGCATACACATGCAGGTCTTTGATCTTAGAGTATATTAAAAGCTTTGAATTGACTGTGAAAGCATTTAAAATAGCAAAATTGCATACAATTTCTGTGCTTATTTGCAACAAAAATAAAATCGGTTTACTGTCAGCAAATAGTTAAATTAAGAATGCTCTATTATTGCAATACAATGCTCATTTTTCCGTTTGGAATGGCTTTAAGTTAATCAATCATCTTTAATAAAGTTTAAGAGTGGCTCCTGTTTTGTAAGATTTAAGTAAATTTTTGGCTTAACTTAAAATCTGCTGTTTTTCCCTGACGCATTTCAATGTTTGAACATGGTTTTCATCGATAGGTGGTAGCAAAAGTAAAGGATCATCTACATGTTTTTAAAATCAAAATTATTTATGACAGTTTTTTAAATTAGCTGATACAAAAAACTTAATGCTGACTCTAGCATAAAAACTTTATGCAGCTAAAAAATAAAACTAGCACCATGTCTACCAACACACGCAAAGGCTCGTCTAGATAAACTGCCATGTGTTAAAGAAACTGTCAAAATATTTTAATACTTTGAAGCCTAACATTGTGCATACCAGCAAGTTCCCTGTTCCCAGACAGTATTTACAACTTTTTATCAACTGGCAGAGCAATGAGAGTTGCACAATTCCTTTTGAACTGAATATCATTGGAAGCTCCAAGCTTGGAGAACTCAAACTAAAAAAACAGAAATCAAATAGAGTCAGTTGTTTTTCCACTCTTTTATAGATGTGATGTTTAAGAGGAAACTGAAGAAACGTAATACATTTTTATGAAACGAGAAGCAAATAGTTGTAGTGTAAAGATTTTGTTGCTGAAAAAAAGCAGCTTTCTAGATTTGTCTATTTCTGATCCTCCATTATCAAGAATTTCAATAATTGTGCCATTAGTAACTTATGTCCTGTCGGGCAGCCATTTTTTATTTCTCGCTTTGTAATAAATACCCTCGTTATTTTGTTGATATCTCAAGAATTAATAGTCCAACCAGCTCAATATTTTGTAAGTATGCTTGAAACTTATTGAACTAAAACATATAAACTGAAAGTATAGAAAAAGAAAACAAAGCTACATATCCAGGTTTAATCTGGTGTAGAAAAACACTTGCCAAGTTATATAGTGCTTTGGCTTACAAAAAGGGCTTTAAATTTAGTGACCCAATTCTTAAACTGGTCTAGACTAAGTAACCTTAGAAAGTTGCAAAATTTAGAAAACTTTAGAAAAATTAAAATAAGAAACTCTTGTAATACATGTGGGTAAATGATAAAAATTTTGGAATTAATGAATAAATATGGTTTACTATTGATTATGTAAGTACTTTGCTTACACTTGCACAAGTTCAAGGTAGCTTGTCAATTTAATACCTTTTTAGATTTTTCATACAGCTTAAAACATTAGCGTTACAACATACAAAATAAATATCTGTCATGGAATAGGTTACCAATTATAAGCATCCATTTAGTCCAGCTTGTATCCTTGAAATTGGAGTTGTCCTTTACTAGTCGCTTTCAGTGTTATGCAATCTACATGACAACTACTCTATTGATGACTCTCAAATTAACCTAATAAAATATGTTTGTATGCGTCAAATAAAAATAAATGTTCGGATTTCAAAGACTTGGAACAATAAAATATTTGTGAAAAACTTGGGCTATTGCTCTTAATATACACTGTGATGATAAACTGGCAGTAACCCTGCTCAGTTATACATATTTACACTGTTCTTGGGCAATCCATCATCATTTTTATAAAACATTGTTTGAAATATGATGCATCAAAACTAAAATAATAAAATCAATAATTAAAAAGGTGTTGTCAGTCATAATTGAAAAAATAAAATTAAAATTTAAATGAGGAAGACTTGAAACTACAGTCGACACTTTTATAATGTAAATTACAAATAAAACAAAAAATATGCTAAGTTTATGCTTTGTACTACATAAAAAATTTTCAAATAACATAAAGTGTCAAAAATGGGCAACTTTCCAAACTCGGTTTGAAAGATAACATATCTTGCTGCACTTGTGAGAGAAAAAACGATGTACATAGAGCTGTATATCTATTATCTATGTGGTTTATCGTGATAAATCATCACATGTGCCTACAAAACAGATGTTCGTATGACGTAAATGTTTCTAAAACAGATTGTTCAAATTTATGCACTTTTCATCACCTTCTGGATAAAAAACTACTTAGAATATAAAAAACAGGTAACCTCTATAGAAAACTATAAATCTAGCTTTTCAACTATAAATTGCGGCATTCCTCAAAGTTCTATTTTGGGTTCAACCTCATTATTAATAAACGATCTTGTGTCATCTACTAATAATTTAAAATCAATTCTATATGCTGACAATAAAAATTCATTTTTTGAGTCTAACAGTTTTAATAATGAAATTGATATAGTCAATAATGGACTTGAAAAAGTTGAAAAAATATGTAATACAAATAAATAAACTGTAAACATTAATAAAACAAGATAGGCTACACTGTAGAAAAAAAAATTAGGTTTGGGTATACATCTTATCTCTTTTGAAAAAATATTAAAATAATAAGAAATACATTCGTTGAGTTCATATTTTAGCAGTACGAAATAAAATCATGAATAACTGGTACATGAGAATTGAGACATATCAATGATGCATGACGGAGTAAAACTATTCAGTATAATGAATCTAACAGTGTTAGTCAAATAAGTTAACATATCTGGCTGTGGGAGAGCATCCACTATTCTATACAAAAACTTTAGATGGTAAAAAACAAGGTGGTATCGTTTGTAAATTACACACAAATTGTGATGCGCTCTTCTGTAAAAAAACCTTATTTTATTCAAAAGTGAATTTGGACAAAGTTATCCTGTGTCCCCTGTAATACAAGCATAGGATAATAACATAATTCTTTTAAAATTGTGAAGGGTATGGTACAAGAGCTGAAAGTTTCCTACCTCATTCTCATCCCTTTTACCGGCAGTGAACTCTAAAAAAACCTCGAAACTTTCAGTCACATAATTGCTATTTGGTGAAGCGCTTGTTTGCAACCACTTTCTGTTTGATAAATACTCAAACATTCACTTCTAAAATACTCGTTACAGAAATAGAGATCCCTGCATATTCCCGAGGATCTAAGGCTTATGAATGTTATATGTAGTTTTCTAAATATATATTAGACCTATATATGAATATAGATTATATATTTATAAAAATAAATAAGATAAAAGTTTAAGTCAACTTTAAAACAATTTTATTACTAATAGTTTCATATTGCAAAGTAACAATCATCAAAAATAAATAATATAAAAAAAAATATCTTATTTAATTTTAAACTTTTTTCTTATTTTATTTTACATTGCTCAATTTTAATATTGACCACTTTTATGTTTTTATACTTTTATACTTTTATGCAAGAGACTGTAAACACTGCATCTGATTCCTAATATATATTTATACATATATTGATTGTTACATTTGTATTATATTTATTTATAACATTTCTTTATGTGTTTGCAATGTATACATATAAAATAATACAGTAATACATAATACATAGTATATTACATGTATATATATTTTATATCTTTTTTTCGGAAGAGTTCTAGCCAGATCTCTGCATGGTAGCTAATGATTTATGTTATAGAAATGGAAATACCCGCACATCCCCGAGGAGCTAAGGCTCATGGACTCTACATGAGTAATGATGACGAGTCTATTAAAATACCAGCTATGATAGTAAAGGAGGAGGGATTCCATGAAGTGAAAAAAGCAATCAAAACCTACAAGTGGAATGATGAAGATTTTCTCTTGTCAACATATCCTAAGAATGGTGAAAAAAATTTAATTCATTCAGGTTTAATTTTTTAATTTTTGTTTATGCAGCCAACTTAATTTTTGATTTAATTTACTTGATTTTACCTTTTAAATCTTTTAATACCAGTTTCAGCTGTTCTATCTTTGCTCCTGTTAAATAATAATTGCTGTAAAATCTTTTGCGAGGTCTTGCAGATACTTTGTTACGCTTTCCAGTTGATTTTATGATAGGTTTGTAAGTTTGTTAGTTTTTATTTTGGCTCATGTCCAAATTTTAGAATTATTTGAAGTTTGATTGAAACTCAGTGTCAGAAGACAGAAAATTTAAACAAAAGTGTGCAATGAATCAAATAATTCTATTTTCATGTTAGCCTGCCACACTACTTGGCACTCTGTACAAGGTTGATATGGAACTTATCTCCTGATAGCCAAATACGTAAAATAAAGTACACCACAGTTTTGTTTTTCATCAGAAAAAACTTGGTCAAAGAAAGCAACATATATTATGGAACTATATTTATTAGTTTATTTTAAGACTAATACTAAGTTATAGAAATGGTTTAATGATCTTAGAACACTAAAAACCTATTCTTGTAAATACACCCAAAGTTTCTAAAAGAATATGCTAAACTTCATTCTTTCCAATGTATTTATTATTGCTTCATTGGTTATAATTTCAGTTCAAATCAAAATGTTTTTTAAATTATGCTATGCAAGAGTTATAAGAGCAACAGTTAGTCAGTAAAATCAAAATAATGGTTTGAAATATAACATTTAAAATACCCTTCTCTGTTAAGAGAACAGACTGATATTATGTGGAACATTGTTAAAGAAACTAGCAATTATATTTCCAAAATAATTGTTAGAGGTTTTATGCAAGTTGTTATTATCACAGACAGCTGAAATAAGCTGGAAACCTGTTATCCAGTAACTCAGTCATTGAAGTTATTTTTAGCGCACACCCAAAAATCTTGAAGCAAAGCCCATTTTATGCAATATGTTCCAACTTGTAGGAACCAACTTCATGTGGGAGATAATGACCATGCTACTTCGAGGTACATCTGAGTACATAAAAGATTTCAAAACTCTTTGTATGGTCGATCTCTTTCCTGTGACTAAACTTGAATCAGAAGGTCTGTTTCGGTCTCCGAAAGTCTTGAACACTCACTATAGACTCGAAGGACTACCAGCAGAGTTCAGTGGCAGGAAGACAGTCATGGGTAATGATATTATACATCTAAATATATACAAACATATGTATATACATAAATATATATATAAATATATGAATAAATATACATATACGAATAAATATATAAAACTGTACATACATATATATGTATGGATGTATATATGTAATTGCATATATATATACATAAATACATACATAAATACATATATGTACTGTATATTATATGTACATGTATTGTATGTGTTATCACTGTATGTATTGTATACGTGTAAAACATTGGCACATAGTTTTTGAAAACCTATGGTACATTTAGGTATGTGCAAGTAGATTGGTGACGTTTTGTGTAGTAGTAGCATCTCATATTTAGTTGGTTAGCCCTTACTGTTAGTTAAAGAATAGGGTAAAATGTGTGCCCGATAAATATATTATAAGTGGCTAAATACATGTACTGTATATTATATACGCATATATTATATACATGTATGTATATTCATATGAATATATATATAGATTTATATATATATATATATATATATTTATCTATAGATATATTTCTCAAAGTTTGTTGGTGCTGTTTGATAATTGCTTGTTATCGATGTAAACAATTTATAATTAAAACAATTTTGTGGGCACTTTTCTACTGATCAGTTGATATTATAGGCTTGTAAAGATCAAATAATGTCAAAGTGGTGGTCAAATAGAGGTGGCGTTCAGTTGGAGAGTGGCAGTCTATTTTTCAACCTTTCTCTCAGGGTGGCGGTCAAATGGAGGTGGCATTCAAATAGAAGTGGCGTTCAATTAGAGGTTTCACGGGTATATATTTCACAAAGTTGGTCATCCGTTCGTCGTTGTATATTTCCATCTATAGCTATTGAAATTTTAGAATAAAAAATTCATAAAGCAGAAGATTTGATATCAGGATCTCCCGAAAGCCAGTTCGACATCTAACCAACTTAGCCACACGAGCTTGATAGATTCACTAGGTGATATATGTCGGTATATGGGAGCAAATAGGCTATTGCTTTCGGTCACGACACAACGTCATGGCATAATGTCACGGAGAGGGGTAGCTCTTATTAGTAGGCTTACTCAAATTATTGATTGGCAGTGTGTCATGCTAATAGCAAGTAGCAGGCAACTCTCATTACCTCTCATTGTTTATAAGCTGATTTTTAATACTCGGGCAACACCGAGTAGCACAGCTAGTATATATACATATATGTATTATTTATAAATAATTATTATATATAACATACATGCAATATATATGTAATATATATATTTATAATAAATATATATAATTTTATTGGGCAGTTCATAATACTTTTATATAAATGTTTTGAGTATATATGTACCACAAAAAATTGCATAAAACGAAAGGTAATGAAATATGGTGTCATAAATGCAAAAGAAATTTGGACAAGAAATACTAAAATGATGTTCATCTTTACCAGTTATAAAGCTTGAAGTTAATAACATCAGAAACCCCACCAATCTTAGTTTTGAAAAAACTACTATCAGAATGTCTGTCTACAATAAAATTTAGAGTGAACCTACGCAAACACTGTTTTAGATCTAAGTGTATATCGTATCTTAATCACATTTTTACTAAGTAATATGATTTTTATCATTTTACATTTTTATTTTATTCATGTATTTTTTAGTCAGCATCAGTTTTTATGAGCACATATACAAACGTTTTTATTTCTCTTTCTAAGACAAATATGCACACTTACTCATTCAAACCTGGTGAAGTTGGACATATTAAAAACATAGTTTTTTGTCAGTTATTAGGGTAAAAGTTCAGGCCTGTTTGAAGGTGAGCATGTTTTTGTAGCTTTCGAAAACATACAAAAGTTAGCTATTAAAATAATTAAAAGTACCAACAACTAACTAAGTGTCTACCATTGTGAAATGTTGTACTAATTTATTTGTCCTATCATGTAGAGGTGTGATCGTAATTATGGGAAGATTTAAAATTAACGTGTTATCTATTAATAATTCATAGTTTTTAAGTGATAATTAGATGAATTATGACAATAATCATCTATGGAAAACTGGAAAAAATCTGCACATGATTACTAATAAATAGCAACTGATATCTGCCTTTTTAGTTAGGTTTTGGTGTAAAATTTTTATATATGCTCATTACGACAAAAATCCGATAAAAATAAAGTTTGTATACGTGTAAAACATTGGCACATGGTTTTTGAAAACCTATGGTACATTTAGCTATGTGCAAGGAGATTGGTGACGTTTTGTGTAGTAGTAGCATCTCATATTTAGTTGGTTAGCCCTTACTGTTAGTTAAAGAATAGGGTAAAATGTGTGCCCGATAATATATATATATATATATATATATATATATATATATATAGTACTTTATTGGCAATAATTTCATTTCACAAATAAAAATGTTTTTCAAATTAGGCCATACAACAATAGTAAAACAAAAAAAAAGGGAAAAAAGCAACAGTTAGCCATTAAAATTGAATAAATAGTCTGACAAATAGTGTTTAAAATGCTTTTCTCTGCTAAGAGAACGGATATTTGATGGAAGATTGTTAAAGCAGCTGGCAATGGCATTTTCAAAATGATTGTTAGTGATTGTATGCAATTTGTTCATATCACGTAAGTTGAAATGAGTTGAGAACTTGTAATTGTCATGTAAAAAACGAGAACACAAACCATGAAAAATCTTGAAACATTGAATTGAAGTAAAATAAATATTTAGCATAGGCAGAGTAAGAAGACGCAGAGATTTGGAAAGATCATTTGTTGGAATAATATATGCAGGCATATATTATTATAAATATATTATAAATATATTATAATTCTTGAGCATACTTTTGGTGGCAGACAAAGCGGTTAGAGCGGACAGAGCGGTTATGGGTTTATGCCATAAACAACAACAACAACACAAAAGGGTTATTGGATTAATCCAACATCATCACTATTGTGCTAGCAATAGCTTCAAACACATCTCAGAACATTGCAACATTAATACATATGTCCACTATGTACACATTCCTCAGTGTCATGAGATGTGTTACAGTAAATCTGTTTACAGCTTGTCTCTAAGACTGTGAGCTACTGGCTGGTCAGTGCAAGGCTCATCTGCTCCCTTGAAGCACAGTTGGATATAACTGTGGCCTTACCCATTTTTACATTATCTTATTTAGGCTGCTAATCTAGATGAACAACGAATGTTCAACTAAATATACTTGTGATATTAAAATAGTGTGAAATAACATATAACTAAGAAAACAATTAAAATGCGTAAGCAATTGTGCAAAACCAAACAAAGAGAGAACACAGAAAAGGTGTTACAAGTAAATGTGTAAATTGTGTGCAACTATGCTGCATAAAGCTAAACTCAGCTATATGCAAAGGAGATGAACCCTAAGATTTTTTTAAATGAAATTCTATGAAAAAGCTAGACATTTGTTGGCAAAACTATCTATGTTAAACATTAGGGAAAATATTTGATAGTTAAATTGTAGATTTTCTTTCTACATGCATATCACTTTATTATTATGAATTCTTTGTTCTGTGCTATATAAAATTTGTTTTTTTAGTTCTTCGAAACCCAAAGGATGTTTGCCTCTCTTACTATCATATGGAATCTAGACTGGTAAGATACTAAAACTAGTCTCTTCCTGTTTTACTACCTTCAACTTAACTTCAAGTCATGTTATGTTATGACTTAAGATCTCTGCCAGATTACTTAACAAACACTTGCAAACTAGCCTGCTTTACAAAGGCATAGTATGTCAAGTACTTGTACCTGCTATCGGATAACCATGAAGATCGATACAGCCAGCAACATGAGCCGAATCGCTGGTAACTAAACTGGAAACATCAGTTCTGGGGAGGGGGGAGGGAGGGGGGCTAAGCTAAGCATCCTGTTGGAATGAAGTGAATTATTCAACAAAGACTTTGACTAGACTTTCCAGAAAGTGTGCTGTAGCCACTATCTAAACTGGAAAAAATAAACTTATAATCTGGCTAACCACCACAGCAGACCAAAGATGCCAGTATGCCTGGACCTTTTCCTGTCTGCTGGATTACATTTTTACTTGCCAAAAAAGGGACTTGAGTAATGCAAAAGCTAATACTCTTGCATATCTTAATATCTTTTGCATGCAGTTTTATCAAAATACCACAAAACAACCTAAAAACAAACCAAGATATTTTGTACTGAAGTTACCTGAATTAAAGCTGAAATAGTTTTTAGCATATTTTGTTGTTTGTTTCTTTCATTTTGTGTTGATATTCAGAATATCTTAAACAAAATTCAGTTTAACTGGTTAGAACGCTGATTGTGACCATGTTTTAGATGTGGGAGAAGGTTGGAAATGTGGATGGCTCATTCAAGACAATGAACCTGTCCGACTACATGAAGATATTTCTGTATGGACAGGATGTACCTTTTGGCAACTTCTTTGCCTACTTGGAGTACATGTGGAGCCTCCGAGACAATCCAAATGTACACGTTGTTTTTTATGAAGACCTGGTGCTGGTACGTTTTATGTTTATCTAGAAAAGTCCAATTTACGTTCACAAAAATCCTTTACATGTTTAAATAATTTAAATTATTATTTTAAGCTAAGTGATAAAATTATAACACACATAATAACTTCTGTGCAATAAAATATCACACGTTATAATTAACCTAAAATATTTAAAGATGAAAAGTTATACAAAAGTAAATAAATATAAAAACAAATATAAAAAAGAAAATATCAAAGATTTACTAACAATATTAAAATAAATGCAGCTAGTTTTAAAAACAAAGCAACACAATATTTATTTACAATTGTATATGAATATAAATATAAAATATAAAAAAAATTAAAATTCAATAAATAAATGAGCAAATGATTAAAACAACTGAAGTGCTAAATACACAAATTAATTGATAAATAAATGAATAAATAAATATAAACAAATCACACAGAAATAAAGTCAAACAACTCAATAAATATTTAAATATAATAAACAATGTAATAAATAAACATTTATTAGTAATTGAATAGTTAAAAGCTAAATAAGGGAAAAACCTAAAATAAGTATATAAAAAATAACATAAAAGAATCTACAACTAACAAATAAATAGATATATAAATAAATCAATAATTAAACTTGAGCCAATGTGGACATGAAGCAACACAATGCCATCAAACTAGAGCAGCTTCAAGTGCTAACACGCTGCAATATAAAATATACAGATAAGAAATACTCTATGCAGACTATAGACTGTATGTAATGTTTTACTAACCAATAAGTGCAAAACTAAGAAACTCGATTGTATGATGTTACAGAGAAACTGCTGTTACTACATAGGGTCCCACGTAAAGACATTAACAATAAAATTAACTAGAGAATAACCTTTTGGAACTAAACTGTTTTGTTACTCTTCAAATGTTTAATTTTCAGATAATTAAAATGATTTTATATCAGCAAAGTAAAAATTAACTGATCATTTTTTTCAGAATCCTGTGGAGACGATTCAGAAACTGAATGACTTCATGGACACGAAAAGATCTCCAGAGCTGATCCAGCAGATCGCTGATGTCACCAGCTTCGACAAGATGCAGCAAGGAAAATCAGATCAAGGATATGACAATATGGCACTTCTAAAGATGGTTAGATATACACCTACCTGTAATTGCTGCCTTTGCAGCCACCTTAAGTTTACCTTTCTTTGCTGTCAAGTTTTAAAATTTCACTAAGATTACTTTAATCTTTGACTGAAAGTGTTTGGAGCAGACACCGGTTTTCCATTTGAGAATTGTTTTAAAGTTTCTGTGAGTGAACTATTTCTGTTAATCAGCTGTCAACTGATTAACAGAAATAATCAACTTGTCTGAATTTAAAAGGACTTCAACTTTTTAAAGATATTTTATTGGTGTAACGTAAGTTCTGAAGTTGGAACAAATTTTGGTTGAGTACACAACGCAAAGACAAGAATTGGAACTCACCCTATTTAAGACTTTTATTTACCGTAAAACCTTTAATAAATAGGACACTCTATTTTTCAACTCTTCTCTTAGAGCGACACTTTATTAGAGGTAACATTCAATTAAAGTGTGGCGCTCTGTTTTTCAACTCTTCTCTTAGAGCGACACTTTATTAGAGGTGACGTTCAATTAAAGTGTGGCGCTCTGTTTTTCAACTCTTCTCTAAGGGCGGCGTTCGAATAAAGGTTTTATAGTAATTAGGGTTCACTAAAAGTACATTCATAACAAGAAACTAATTTTTTAAAGCAATTAACTGGTTCAGCTAGGTTTAGCCTGGTTTGTATATATATATGTAGATGTAGATAGTGAGATACATCAGACTTGAGCCATAAATATTGGGTACAGCAAAACAGAAAATTTTTAGTCGAATGCAAAATAATAAGGAAGTATCAAGTTAACATGATTAGAACAGTTTTACTATTGTTATCATTTTTAGTCTTATTATTATAATCACGATTAGTAGTATAAGTAATACTACTAAACTTCAATATTGTGTCATATTTAATTAGTATATGATACTTTTATAAAATGTTTGCAATAAGCGATAATGCAATAAGCGTAGATCCCATTATTACATAATCATTACAGCATATAAGCAAAATGTCAAATACCGTCATACACCACTCTATTATTTTAGCTGAGAACTGACAAAGACACTATGAAGAAGACCCTCAAACTCATGTTCAGAAAAGGTGAGACGACTCCAAGCAATGAATAGCACTTATGCTACTTGGTTGTTTGTATCTAAAAGTGTATATAGAATGTAATAAGAACCTTTTCACAAAGGTCTGACTAACAACTGTGGAATATCTTTAAAAGTTTATTATATTATTGTTTGTTGTCCTCCCTGCCATGTCCTAGTCATCGATGCACTCTGGAAACTGTTAACTTACACTGGAAACTATGAAACTTATTCAAGCAAGCACGCTGGTAGTTGTATTAACTATGTGCACAACTATTCTTATCCAAGTTTCATCCTCATGTGAGGCAATCCTTTTTTTATCGTTCTTGATGTGGCTGACTAGATTGACACCGCTCTTGTTGTAGTAAATCCTACTGAATACACAGCGTTGCGCTGGTAAGAAAAATGTTTTTGCACAGATAATTTTGGTTTAATCAACATATAAAACATTTACTATTCTGACTATTATATGAACATAGTAAATTAAATAAAGAATTTGTTTATTTCTGTGTTTATTTTATGTGTTATATACATGCATATACACATTTTTTCTCAGTACTTTCTCCCACGCAGCTCTGTTTTCTGCCTTTTCTTGTAATCTGCTTTTCAACTTCATGCATATATACACAGACATAATATATTTCAAAGGGTTATATAATCACTTAAGTCGTCTAATATTACAATTCCCAAAGCGCTGAAGTTACTAGAATGTTTATAGTTTCCCAAAGCTGTAACCAAACCTTTTGCTTATAAGTCAATAGTGTGGACAAACAGGAAATTAGCATAAAGTTGGAGAGTTGTCTGTTCTTTGAATATCATGCATTTTGGGATATTTGCAGGGAAAGTCGGAGACTGGAAGAATGGGTTCACGGTTGCTGAAAATGAGCTTTTTGATGCATTTTTAGAAGAGTGGACCAAAGGAAAAGATATTCCATTTAAATATGAGTGAATCAAATTGTACTCTCATACTTTATAGCATATTTTTGTGAGGATTTTATTGGAAGATAATATGCTTTGATATCCTTGTTGTGAACTCACTTTGTTGTTATAATTAGATAGGAAAAATACTTCAAAATATAAACTTGTTTTAAAATAAAGAATGAGGTATAAATATAAATGTATTTAATGTTATAATAAAAGTAATAATAATGATAACCTGGAGGTGGAGAATGAAAGCTTAGATTAGACCGACTCATACGCGGATAATCCTGTGTGCTGTGAGAGATTGTCATGTGTAATGATTATGTACACAATTATTGCTTGATGTAGCAAAGTGGCTGAATAGTGCAGATGGTAGGGTGTTTGGCTGCAAAATGGATTATGTGCATTCAACTCCTGTGTGAGGCAGTTCTTCTTCCTGCCACTCTTGGTCCGGGCTTCGGATAGATGGACACGGCTCTTATTATAGTAAAGATTAGATACCACTCTTGAGTGTTGAGGAAAAGAAATTCAGTGTAGTGCAACAAGCTGCATTGCCCAGATCAGCTAATGTACCGTAGAAGGTATTGTTGAAGGTGTACAACTAGTGCACCATCAACTAGGTTAGGATGAACAACCTAGTAGATGGTGCACTAGCATTAGTCACCATTCCCACTACTAGTTTCCAACCTAATAGTGGGGATGGTGGCTAATGTTGTGTTGAAACCATTTAATAATAATAATAATTATTATTGTTATTGTTATTAATAATAGTAATTATAATAAAAAAAATAATAATAATTATTATTAATATTATTATTGTTATTATTGTAATTGTTATTAATGTTATTAATAATAATTACAATATTACAATATTATTATAATTAATATTGTTATTAGTATTATTGTTATTAATGTTACTATTAAAAAGAGCGGTAATTTGAGCTTCGAAGGCTGTGGAAGGTCCAACTAAAAGTGATACCTATAGTGACTGGAGTGCTTGGGATGATATCCACCCAGCTTATCTCATATCTCTCTGAGGTCGGCGCTAAACTGTCTTTTGAAATAATTCAGAAAACACCGCTTCTAGGAACTGTCCCAATTCTAAAAAAGGCTCTTCAGTAGAAGGAACCATTAAAGTGATAGCACTTTGTCTTTAAGCTATGGCCTGGGCTGACTTACTACCAACCACTTAGCTATGAAGACAGTTTCTATAATAATTATAATTATTATTATTGTTATCAAATATATACTGAATAAAAACTATTATTATTTAATAATAATAATAGTTATTATAAAATTACAATAATAAACACTATAATAATATTATTATAAAACAATAATAATTATTATTATAATAATTATTATTATTTTGTAATAATAATTATTATTAAACAATATAAACTGTTAGTAATATTAAATAGTAATAATATTTATTATTATAATTATTATTAATAATGTATAATAATATTATTATTAATAATAATAGTGATAATAATAAGAGTGATGCAAAACAATACCAACATAACTGAAACCTGTATAAACAAGCTATATTGATAACACTTACAATTATTACAAACTGTCGCTGACTGCTGATGCCCATCACAAAGTTTGCACACCTTTTATATGTTTATATTATGTTTTTCAGAAATTTTTTAAATTGTTAGCAAACCTAAATTGTAAAAAATACAAAAAACAAACACTTGCTTGTTGAAATGCATGTTTACAGTAGCTAAATCTGTACAATTTTGAATAAATGCAAGGAAGACTGTATACTAACAAGTGGCCACAACTCTCTTGCAGCATGTACATTGCTAGGTCAGACAACTCCTTGTTCTTTTTGGAGTTTTACCGATAGTGGTAAAAAGTAGCTTAGTTCTTATGTTAAAAATGCAACACCATGGCTGCATGTAGCTTTAGAAATCAAAGGCTGTAGTACTGTATAGCTCCATGCCTCTAAGACTATTAGATTCAACATAGCACTGAATATTCAAGGCTATAGCTCTTTGTAACTTGTAACCTTTTGAACCCTGGAAAACGGTATTCTGTCGTTGTTTAATGTTTTAAATTAAACAATATAAAAGATTTTAAACATGCATTAAACAAATGTTTTGAATCTCTTTACCAACTACCTTTGTTATTATAACAGTTTATGTGGGACGATATTCGGAAAATATTTGGTACGACTCTGGCTTATATCCAATAAAGGATTGTGATGCAAATACAAAATTATGTGATACTAACTATAATTTCGCTGATTATTTTGAGTCGGAAAACGATGATGGACATGTTCTGGAAGAACATGATGATACTGCAAACATTTTAGATTTTGTTGGAAATGTGTTGCAATTGGACAGTTATAGCCCAAAAAATGTCAATTTTTTATATTTGGTAACATTATTTATACACAGTGTTCTTCTGGACTTTCTTTCATTAAACATCATTTTATTATGAGCCGATTTAGATATAATATTTAATAAAATGTTTCAAAATGGCCTACTTTTTGACAAATTTCCGAAGGACACTGTCATACATAAACGAGGAAAGCCAAAGTTCAAAAGGTTAACATCAAATCTTTGCTCTGCATAATTTGGGTCATCTAAGGCTATAGTCTTGCATAGTTTGGAACACCAAAAACTATAGCTTCATAACTTTAGCATCCAAGGTTTAGCAGCAAGCATAGAATGTTCTAGAAATGAATATATGCATCTAGTTGCATTAGCAAGCAGGTGTTGTCTGGCATCTCTCACACACAACATACCCACCATGATCAGTAACAACTTATGGCACACAGTGGACAAATATTAGTTATAGCTATTGATGTGCTGGTTACTTTCTAGGTCATGTTGGTTCATCTAATTGTGACAATGAATAACCGGGTTCGGTCAGCACCAATGGATATCATTTCCAGACTTTTGAGATGATTTTTCCTCAATCCATCCATAGAGTTAATTCAGCAAATAATGAATAGATCCTATTTCAGCCTTTCTTTAGAATGGCAGCAAATCGCAAAAGAAATGAGGATCCAAAAGCTACAAGGCTTCCCTAACTTTGGCTATAAAAATATATAGCCTGAACTTCTATTACGGACAAATGGTATTTACTTACCTAAAAAGGTCTTCTTTTTTCGGCCTTTTCCATTTAGAGGTAGGTAGCACAAACAACCTATTCTGGTACAGAGTGTGTGAAGACCATTTGCTCACAAGAATTGGTACACGAACAATTGTGGCTGAATGCCCTTCCTAGACCCATCAATGGCTCTGCTGTGTTTCGAACCACTGACCTACTGCGTGTTTGTCAGCGCACTAATCACTAAACCATGCAATGAGCCATTGAACCATTGAGCAATGCCAGGCATTCACTAGTTTTACCTATATAAGTAAATCTCAATGTTGTCTTCTTTTTGTCATCGTTATATCCAACTATTATAGCGATTACAATCTGAGAATGATAAATCTGCATTGCACTGGATTTGAACACACAACCTTCAACTTTCAAGTTCACAAACAGGCGCGCCTAACCATTAAGCTAAGCCATCTTTATCATTCTTGTTTATCTCAACTATCCTTATCGCGGTTGCAGGTTTCAAGCTAAATATGTACTTTTTATTATTCGTAAATACCTTATGCATTTTTTTCAAAAGTTTTTTAAAAGCCTTTTATCCATTACTTATTATTCTAATTTGTCATTTAATTTCAATTTTAATTTTTATTTTTATTTTAATTCAATTTTAATTTTAATTTTAGTATTAATTTTAATTTAATTTAATTTTAATTTTAATGTAATTTTAATTTTAATTTTAATTTTATTTATTTTAATTTAAATGTGCCGTCACATGCCTTCAATTTTTGGTTCTTTCTATGGCAATCGCTAAAAACATTAAAAGTTAAAAACCTTTTACATGGACAGTTGTATGTTGCGTTATCTCGAGTGGGAATTGCCTTTACATTCTCTCTCCATTTGGTCACACCCTCGCGCTTCATTGCTATTTGTTTGTACCAGTACCGTGAGGTACCAGTATGGTCGTATTCAAAGTTTTGATGGATAGCTTCTGGTAAAACAGTAACCTTTTTATACACACACTTCTATGCAAGAATTGTTATTATTAATTTAACATATTCAAGATTTTCATTTTGATTTTTTTCGTTGGCATTAATTCTATCAGTATCAAATAATTGTTCATTGTAGTAGAAAAGGCTATTTATCCATGACTTGCTAATTATTTCACATCTAAACACCTTCACAGTTGTTTATTTTTTCTAAATTCTGAACTGCACAAAACACTTTTCTGATCACATGAAGTTTAAAAGTTAGAATGGTAAATGTTGTATATGTTAACTAAAAATAAACTTTCTATGCAAAGACTTTTATCACCTGAACAACGTCGAGCATTCAGTAGTGATTGCAGTAAAAGTGCTGCATTTTTCTAAGGAACATTATTCAAGTGAAAGCTTAAAGGACAATGGGCATTTAGCAACACCAACAAAAAATTTATCAGTGACAAGTTTTTTTTGAAATCAACGATCTAGATCAATTAGATTGCAAAGATTTGGCTGCAACAACATTAAAAAAAACTGTAAATTTGTTGTTTATCAAAGCCTGTTTCTGTCATCATAGAAAACACTTATACTATTTGTTAATCAACTAACAAATTATTAATTTTGCTTGTTAGTTTTGTGTTGCATTTTGACAATTTTGTATTCAAACATTTGTTAGACGGATTAGCATTGTTCATAAAAATTTTCCTTAGAGCTAAATGTATGTTCTCAAAAATTTGTTTGTTTTGAATGCGTAAGTCTAGATAGAGATGATGTCTCTGCATCAGATAATAATTTTACTACTTTCTCAAGAGCAAGTTTCTTTTGCTGAAAAACTTTAAAACAAAGTTTAGATGCACAGCATCATCTTGAATAAAGTTGTCAAGCACATAGACTAGCAAGTCTGGGAAGTGTTAGACCAAAGCATACCCAGAGTCCCTCAAAGTAGCTTTTTACCAATGCTTAAGCATTAAACCAATCAGCAAAATCATTTGATTGTCTTACAAATTAAGCAATTGAGTTAACTGAAAGCATGATGTTTATTTAAAAGGGCAATTAAGGAATCTTTAAGTAAATTTAAAAATTTGTTTTTAAATATTTAAAAATAAATATTTAAATAATAATTATTATTGAAAAATAAATAATACTCCAATTTATTTTTTCGAGTACAAGACACACATAAAATCTATATATCCATGTTAATAAACACCACTTTTTTAGTGTGTGACTGTAGTTTCACCTAAATGCTATGTGCCTCCACATTTTTTGGCCAATTTTATTCAATTTTTACACGCTTGTGCTCCTTGCCTTTCACTGTTTCACCAAAGTTTTTGATTTCAAAACTTCACCTGGTTCCTAAGAATGAGCTCTTACAAACCACATCTGTTCTGATTGTTCTCCTTGTCTGATTCAAAATGAAAGAAGTTCTGGTTGTCGCCGAGTTTAATGCTAGTTTTTTGCTAGTACTCCGGTACCTAGTACTCCGGTACCTAGTACTCCGGTACCTAGTATTCCGGTACCTAGTACTCCGGTACTTAGTACTCCGGTACCTAGTACTCCGTTACATAGTACTCCGGTACCTAGTACTCCGGTACCTAGTGCTCCGGTACCTAGTACTCCGGTACCTAGTACTCCGGTACCTAGTACTCCGGTACCTAGTACTTCGGTACCTAGTACTCCGGTACCTAGTACTCCGGTACCAGAGTACTAGGTACTCTGATACCTAGTACTCTGGTATCAAGTACTCTGGTACCTAGTACCCTGGTACTTAGTACTCTGGTACCTAGTATTCCGGTACTTAGTACTCTGGTACCTAGTACTCCGGTACTTAGCACTCTGGTACTTTTTATGTGTGAACACCAAAGTTGAACAGAAATTGATTACAGATTGACCCTGACAGGTAAACAAGCAACATCAAACTAGTTACGCCACCATCTGCAAATCCATCGTTGATGCATCTAATGTATTACTTCAACTGTTATTCGAGCTAACTGTCACAAAAGCCAACTGCAGCAATAAAACTGGATCAGATGATGATAACCGAGATCTGTGTTTGATTAGTGTTGCTATCACTATTAAATTCTGACACAGAACAATTGGAACTTGATGTATTGAAAGAACAGTAGTGCTCGAAACGTGAGCATAGTTTGTGTAATATTGACAGTCATTGTGAGTTTGAATTCAATTTGAATAAAATCTAACCTATCAACCTGCTTTGTTTCATTTTATAGACCTTATAGCCAGGCTTGTTTTTTATTCCAAAATATATCTGTTTACATTATTATGTTATGTATTGCATGCGCCTTGAAAAAAATTAAAAATAAATATATATAAAAATATATATATAAAATATATATTAAAAATAAATATAAGTAAGTTTTATTAAAGGATTACAGTTCTACAGCATTTACTTTATTAGCACCCGTGTCTACAGCATTTCAAATTTTAGTCTTTGATAGTTTAAAACATGTACTGTAGCTCCAGAAAAGCTCACCGCCTGTAAAAGTTAGTAGCTAATAATTTTCATCATAAAGCTTTCCTTAGAAAAACTTCTTTTAGCTTTCCCATCTAAGGGTTCCAACCGCAAATGGTATATTTTGGTATAGTGTATGTTGTGACCATTTGCTCATGGAATTTTGAACGAGACATTTTTGAAAATTGTCTCGAAAATTCAAGGTACATTAACATTGTGCTAAGCACAATTTTGAGGTTGTATATGTCGCCATTACAACCATAGTGATTATTCGTACGCAAATATTTGGTTGGCTGAAACCAAGTTAAACAAGCCAATCACACAAGACTACTTGGATTATTTAGCACAGCCATAGCTAGTGTTATTTTTAGCACACAGAAGTCCCTTGAAATCATAACATGTTCTCTTTTCTGATGTCAAAAAGACTAAAACTTCATAGGCTTGTGAGAATTGTGCCAAGGCCCATTTGTGGTAATTGCGTCTGCTTGGGATAATTGGTTCAGAGATAAAAGTGGATCGTCTTCTCCTCAATAAAATTCTTTGCTTTGCATTGGTGAAAACTCTATATGTAAATTTAAATCAAAGCTTCGGACTTGTTTATCTCATAACCAAGATTTATTTCCTCTCTGCTGTATGGCACTTTGTTCCAAACCAGATTTATCCTGGAACTAAATACACTGTCAACATCTGTGAATGGGGTTTGGGACAGGAGTAATTGAGACTGGATGCCCTTCCTAGCACCACTAATGGTCCCTCTGAGATTTGAACCTTTGACCTATTGATTACATGCCAGCACACTAACCACTAAACCACAGCGGCCCCTTTTTTCCTTCCTATAAAATAAACCTCAGAAAACTAATGCTAACACTTCCTCGGTTTGAGCCTACATTTGCATGGGACCATAGTTATAGTTATAGTTTAGTTTCATAGTTATAGTTTTATGTTTGCTGTAACATGCAGAAAATAATTACATGTTAGCTGACTATTTTGAAACAAAAAATATTAACCTAAAAAGTCAAGTAGCATTTGCGCTGGAGTCAACTCACTCATAATAAAAAATGGAACATTTAACAAATAAATAAATGAAACAAATAACATTGTATGTTGAGTTATACATGCTGCAATAATAATTAAGGTTGCGACCAATAAATTAAATTGTAACAAATTAAAAAGCAATATAAAATCAATTTAAACTTTTGCAGCAAAATCATGTTTAATTAAGTTTTAGGGTCAAAAAGATTAAAAAGCAAGAAATAAAAACATGAAATAAAACAAGATTTACTATTAAAATTTTTTTTAATATTTAAGATTTAATATTAAAAAAATATACTATCAATTTAACAATCTACAATTAACAATCTACAATAAACATTTGCAATGTTTACATCAAGAAACATTCAGTGAATATTGTTTTTAATACCTGTTTTGCAGTCAAGATCTTATTTTTAATTTTCTTATGCGCTAGCTTTTCTTTTTTATATTTAAATACAGCCACTGGCCTTTTTGTAAGCTCTGTACTCACCGTTAGTTGAATCAAAGGAGGAAATGAAGTTGGATTTTTTCCCTAACACAACCAAAGCTTACAATCTTTAGTTTTGTTATGAAATTTATTGATCTAACATATTTTAATAATATTTTCCGACCAAGAATCATTTCATGAAATCTATTGATCTGAAATATTTTATTAAGACTTCATGACTAAGCATAACATTATGAAAATTCATGACATGAGATATTTCCATAAGATTTAACGACAAAGTGTGTTTTCATGAAAAATCATGATCTGACCTATTTTAATAAGATGATCTGACATTTTTAATTTGGCTAGTTTTCGAATTAGCTGGTGGTATCTTTGGACATTATTGATCCAATGTCTTTGATTAGGTAAAGAAATGGCAATAATCTTAACCTTTCATTTATAACTCCACACCTACACATTTGGGTCTAGCGCCTCTACTAGCTGCAGTTCTACTGCGCATGTGGGCCTCATCTTACCTTAACAAATGGAACTAAGCTTTCATTTACTTTATTTAACCTAATATTATAACCACATTTTCATTTTGCTTGATATTATATTTCTACTAATTGATGAAATCAAATATACACACATAAACACACATTGCCTTGAAAATTTGTAAATGACAGAAAATATTTGCTAAAATAATTTTTAGATTTTCATTTATTTCACTCCAGCAGAGTTTTTGTAGACGATTCCCTGCCACCATTAAACATCAAACTCTATGTTGTCAGCTGAGACTATTTGAAGAAAACTCTGCCTCATTTAAGTTTTCTATGACTTCATGAGTCAATATTCAAGCACCACCAGCAGGTCATCTCACAATAATAATAATGAATTGAAAAATGAATAATGAAAAATTTCCATGAATAATTGATCATTCAAGCGTGCGTTGTACAAAACTAAATATATGTAAGCTGCCACAACTGAGATAATAAGAACTAGTGAAGTCTCAGTGGTAATATAGCTCACAGTCAAGTTTGAATTCTTTATTTTATGTTGAATAATCAATGTATGGAATGTGCGTCATGATGTTTGAGTGATGAGATATAAATCTCTTTACTCTAAAGCCCTGTTTTTATTCTCCTTGTGCTCTGTTCATTATATTAGACTGACTACTGAATGCCTGATGCTCCTCAGGTGATAAAAGTCTTCGTGCAAAAAATTTATTTTTGTTCAACATATAACAACAGTTACTAATCTCACTTTTAAACTTTACATCATGGGAAAAGTTTTTTGTGAAATTTAAACCATCTAAAAAAAAAAATAAAACAACCTTAAAGATCTTCAAACTTTGTCAAACAAGTATAACTTTCAAACTTTTTATTATGGAGAAAATGCTTTGCCCAAGTCACAAAATTTAAGGAAGAAATTAAAACTATAGAACTGTTTAAAGTAAATGCAAAATAACCAACAAGTAAAAACAAAATTAAGTCTGTTTTGCTACGATTACAATAAAATATGATTTGGTACAATTAATACAAACTGAGAAAACAAAATAAAATTCCTTAACATGACGAATTAATAATATTTGTGCATAGAAATGTGCATGTGTATAAAAAGGTTGCGGTTCTAGCAGAAGCTACTCAATCAAACTTTGAACTCAACAAGACTAGTACCTCTCAAAACTGGTACAAATGAGATATTGGACTGTGTTTGCCTGACGGAACAAAGAGAATGTAGAGGCTATTCCTGCTCAAGATAGTACCATAGTCCGCAAGAAAATTATTGGTCTTGATCGTGATTTAGCAATTGAACCTTACGGAAAACCAGAAATAGAAATTTGTGGGAAAGCATTGTGTTTCATAGAGTTGACCCTTTCACTACCGCAAGCCGATGTATTGGCTCGGGTTATTTTCTCTTTGTGGCCGGAAGCTGATACATCGGCTTTTAGACAGCGCGTTAGTTTATTTATAATTACTCGGCTTCCACTTTAAATATACAAATAAGATTTGGTCTCTATGAAAACAAACCTGTTGCTAACGATATAGACTAATCAGCGATTAGCTACGGTTCACTGATAATCAAACCAAAAGTTCACCTCGAAAAAAGCACGGACAAGAAGGTATACCGCAATCGTTTACAGCTGTAGAATCTTCTAAAATTCTTAACCATTAGAACTCTAGTAACTATATATAGAGTGATTCCGACTCTTCTGCTGTATGTATTTCATGAGAAAAATTGTAATAGTAACTGAATGTTAGGGTGACAGTCTAAATATGACTTATCAAAATTTCTAGCACAATATTGTTGGTAAAGTTTGTAAAATATCTGTCGTTTTTTAATAAAGTTAATTTGAAATTTTTATCTACTTCCTAATAGTATTGTCGAAGTCTGCGATGACTATGCCACTTGCAAATGGGTTCTGCGTACAAGTTGTCTTATACTGAATGAGTAATAGCTCTCCTACAAAACTGTAATTGTTGCAAGCAAGGCGACTCGTGAATGAGTATGGTTCTTTATCACACAAGATCTACATGTATAAGCATGAACAGACAACAATTACATACAGTTCCATACAATCAACCGTAATGCTGAAATGAGTTTACAAATAAATACTCAAACAGTTACACTTGTAAAATGTTAGAATATCAAAATACATACGCATACACAAAGCTACACAGAGGTAAGTTAATGTTACCACCCTGATCTTAATGATGATTCAGAACGTAATCCTCAGTCTTGTAGTTTAGTCCGTATTCTTTGCTCTGTGCTCTTTGTTCTCCATTTTACTAGGGTATCTTTTCTTGTTGCATATTCTTACCCCTCCAGTTAAACACCGGCTTACAGCTTCTTATATACAAAGTTATGTGATAGTCCATCGGCTTTTCATGAAAGCTTTCTAGAATAGCTTGATGCATATGGCTATTAGAAATAGCTGAGCTTAACAAATTCATTACAATAGAGTATTTACTTTTCAACCATCTGTTTTTTAAATTAAGTGAATATCTTCATTCTTTCTAAAGTTACTACAAAATTAATGACATTATGTCAACATTTGTGTGAACAGAAAAAAATTTGGGCAGAGCTAGAAATAAATTCAGTAACAAAATAGTTAATAGATTTCAATAGAGTTTCAACTAATAAAGCCTTTAGGGTGTGAAATCGTGAAAAGGATGTATACATTTATAGTAAGAGCTATGATTTTTAGCTTCTTCGTAGACTCACGGTTAAACAATTGAATTATAAAACTGCGGTCACAATCTGCGTGGGTTCAAATCTAGCAGGATGCAAGGTTTTATTTCCAAAACTTTGCCAGCTATAGCTGTACATTCCGAAGGACAGAAAAACAGAAAAACTGATACACAAACTTTTGAGATTTATATACGCAGATTAAAAAGATTTGATCAAATATACAGTATATATACAGTATATATATATATATATATATATATAAATTGTTTCCTTACCCGCGGTTAACCCGTGTGGGTGGTAATCTCTGCTCTAACTCGGGTCTCCTACCAGAGACCTGGGAGTTTGAGCATTCGCCTCAAGATCTTAGCTGTTCCCAATAGCGCACTTTTCTGCAACTCACCTTGAGTTGGTTGCTGTCGGTATTTGGTCAAGCCACATTTTATGCGCCGGTGTTATTGTGCCCAGTGCCCCAACGACTACTGGGATTACCGTTGTTCTTACATTCCAGCATTTTTCAATCTCTTCTCCAAGAGGGAGATATTTCTCTACTTTTTCTTTTTCTTTGCTGGCTATATTGTAGTCATTGGGTACTGATATATCTATTATAGTAGCCCTCTTGGTCTCCTTGTTCACCACTACTATATCTGGTTGGTTTGCTAGCACATGCTTGTCAGTCCAGATGTAGAAGTCCCAGAGAATCTTAGCGCGGTCATTTTCATTGACCTTACAAAGAGCTTCCCACCAGTGTTGTGGTTTATTAAGGCCATACTTATCACATAGACTTCTATATACAACACTTGCGACATGATTATGCCGCTCAGTGTATGCGCTTCCTGCTAGTTGCTTGCATCCACTGATGATTTTTTGGATAGTCTCAGGTGCATCTTTGCACAGTCTGCATCTAGGATCGTCTTTAGTGTGATAGATTTTTGTTTGGAGTTGCCTTGTTGGGAGCACTTGCTCCTGGGCTGCCATGATTAGCGACTCTGTATTGGCCATTAGGTTTCTTCTGTTCACCCACATATATTTCTGGTAAAGATCACCAACCTTAGATATTTGTCGGTGGTAGGCACCATGAAGAGGTTTTATGTGCCAGTCAGTTTCCTCGTCATCACTGTGAAGCTCCATTGTCAGAGCAGCCGATTGAATTTCAGCTAGCAACTTATCTGAAGTGGCCATGGAGGCTGCATAGGTTTTGATGCTTTGCTCTTCCTCTTTCACGGTCTGCTGTACACTTTTGAGTCCCCTACCGCCATCTTTCCTATCAAGATACAATCTAGTAGTATCAGATTTTGGGTGGAGTGCTCCATGCATGGTCAGCAGTTTACGAGTTGCTATATTTGTTTTCTTGATGGCTTCCTCAGTCCACTTTATTATGCCTGCTAGATATCTTATTACTGGCAGTGCGTAGGTATTTATTGCCATGACTTGGTTCTTGGCATTGAGTTGGCTCCGTAGGACCTGCTGAAGGCGTCTCTTGTATTTGGTAATGGCTTTGTGACGTACCTCGGCTTCGTGGTTGATGTTACTCTGCATAATCCCCAAGTACTTGTACCCTTCTTCTATATCTTTGATGGTACCATTTAGCATTCTTAGGCCATCTGTGAGCATAGAATGACCTTTCTTAAGAATTAGCCTTCCACATTTCTCAATACCAAAGGTCATTCCGATGTTCTTGCTGTATACCTGAGTGAGGTGTATTAGAGAATCAATGTCCCTTTCTTTGTTAGCATACAGCTTGATGTCATCCATGTAGAAGAGGTGGTTTATCTTGGTGCCACTCTTAAACTGGTACCCATATTGAGTCTTCTCCAGCACATTGCTTAGATATATATATATATATTTATATATGTATATATAGCTAACATATGTTCAACTATGTAATATCACAGTGCATATAGAAAACCAAGTAAATACACTTATAATTTAGAAACTCCAATGATCTACAGCTTCCTTTGAAAATTTTTACTTTTCATCTTCAAACGTTTTTCAAAAGGCATTTTCAACTAGCATATCTGCTATTTTTACTAATATCAGACTGTGTATTTGTCCTAATTTATATATGCTGCAGTAATTGTTTTATCAAAACTGACCAATTATAATAGCAACTTCAGTGAACAACAACACCAGCCAACACAGCACATATATTTTGACCAAACTGTAAATAATCAGACAGCAAACAAAATGTGTTTATAAAAGCAATGGTAGCGACAATTAGTTCCTACATAAGAATATATAATATAAAGAATGTTACAATTTCTCTGCTCTGTGGATTTTCTTTTGAAAATCTTCCCGGAGTTTGGTAAGCAATATATGCTTTGATGGTTAAATGCTAGTTCATTTATAAGTATTCTTCTGCTTCTGATCTTACAAAACATGAATTTAGAATATCAACTATAGTGGTATGACCGATAAGTATCTGCGATGCTGAGAAAAAATGTTTGTTTCTGTTGCTGTGACAAAAGTTTCAAGCTGGAGATATCTTCAATAGTTTAATCAATAGTTTAATCAATAGTTTAATCAATAGTTTAATCAATAGTTTAATCAATAGTTTAATCAATAGTTTAATCAATGATGTACAAGTTAATTTAAACTAAATTTCACATACTCCGGATGATTCACCAAATTTATACTCGTTCAAATAATGTTTCAACACTACATAAATTTGTAATAAAATCTGAATCAAAAGATGGTAACCTTTTGGTAAAAAAATGGTAATTTTTGTTAATTGATGTAATAATGTTTTACTATAATAGCCCATATTTACATTTCAGCGTAAAGTCTGACGTAATGCAAGTGGCTATGATGCAATTGCTATCTGCAATGATGTTTACCATGCTTGCTCTAATACCCGGTAAGGAATATAAACACTATTTATAAACTATGTTAGGTAGAAATCATTTGTCTGATTTGAGCATAGGCTTGATTAATTATAAGGTGGGTTGTTAGACGTTATACTAAAAGTAATAAAGACTTCTCAAAGTGCAGCCCGGCTTCTAATTGATTGACTCAGTAGATATTTTAGAATTTATAGGTCTTTATGATGACTCATCTATGCAAGGTTTAAGTTTTCAGTAGAATAAAAAATATTAGCCATTCAATAAACAGCTCTCAATAGTTTATAATAAACAGTGTTATCAGTTTTTAATAATATGATAATTGTTTGGAGGCAAGTGTTATGTTTTTATTTGTAGAAAAACAACAATTTACAGCCTTGAACTCCTCTGTTTGTGTCACATCATGGAGGGTTGTAGAAGTATTCACTGCAAGGTCACTCATTGAATGTACTCTGAGATGCCTGGAGTTCTGCCAGTTGTACTGTCAATATGAATCATCTCACCAATGTACAGTGCTGCCAATTGGAAGACTTGACCTCTGTTCGAGTACCAACAGCTCGTTTTGGGCCAGGCCTCTCTACTCCAGAGGAAAAGGGATCATCTCTGGTCAAAAGACAATCATCTCATTTGGTAAGAAGCTCTTACATTTACTGTAAGTATATCCCTTTGCGCTTGTCCAATTCTTTCCCGAGTTCCTACTGAGTCAAAATACCATGGTTACAAAAAATATGGTTATTATTATGTATGATATAACAACATGCTACAGATGAGGAGGACTTGGATATACAAAGATATTACTGCTATGATTACAGTTATAAACTTCTGTAGTTGTTGTTATGTTTCAGCAAACAACAACTTACAGATTAGGAGAACTTGGATAAAACAAATCGTAACTACACTTTGAATGCTAGGTACTGACTTTTTATAGGGAAGACGGCAACATCTTCAAGTAGATACAAAGGCAGTTTTGCTGATCTAGTTACTCATAGGACTCCTTACCCGCATAATGGATATTTCTGGACAAATCTTAAAGATAACCCGTGGGTGAACATCAATTTGGAAGAAACTTATGTGATTATATGTGTTGAATTCTTCACTCAAATCTTTAATGCAGGTTAGATTGCATGGGTTATTTTTTGTTTAAACCACTTTTACTTGACTAAGAAGAGCTTTTTGCATTAATAGAGTCAACCTTATACTTTCTAAAACTAAAGGTATTTTAATAAAAACAAATCAATCAAAAAAGAAAAAATGAACTAAAAATGCCAGAACAGCTGACAGTAAGAAGTAAAATAAATTAATAAAACTGATTTAGATAAAATGTTAACAGGGATGGTGGATACTAAGAAATAAACAGCGAGTGATCAATAATAACAGACAAAAACAGTTGAACAATTGTCTTATTGAAAGCCAAATAATAGAAGGAAAAGAGAGGAAGGAAGATCAAAAGAATAATGGAAGTACAAGTAAAAAGATTAACTCTTTCACTACTGCGCAAAATGCTAGTTTGAGCAAAATATTTTCAACAGGTTTTCGAAAAATTGATATATCGCTAGGATTTACTGTAAAATACTAGGATACTGTAAAATGCATATTATTCAGAACAAAGTTTGCTACAAGATAAGTCTAAATTGTTTAGTGAATCTACCTCTCACAAAATTTTTGATGCTTTTTTGCATTGATCGAATGCTATGAGTTTCTTAATGCCATGACAATAGTGATCTGATTTTCCCATTTTGAAAATGATTAAAAGTGAAATCGCTCAGCAAAAATATTTTTAATTGATTGCTTGTGATTGGAAACAAGGTTATTTCGTTTGAATCAAAATTTGATCGGTCTAACTAATGTGTAGGCTTCATAATGAAAAGAAAAGTGAAACCTTATTGAGAAGCCGATACATCAGCTCACTACCTGTACTTCTATTACTGCAATACACATCGGCAGAAAAGAAAAACATGAGTTGTGCAAAAAATGAAAAAGGAAAAAGTGGAAAACAGAGAAAAACAAATTTGGATTTCTGAACGAGAAAAATTATGGGTATGTTGGGAAGGAGATGAGGGAGGACGGAAAAGAGTAAAATTACACACGGTGGTAATCAAAAGCATAAATGAAAAAAATTACCAATTTTTTTATATAAAAAATATTACTCCATGATGTCTCTTAGCTTATTTTGTTTAACAATTCAAGCAAATGAAGCACATGACAGGCCAAACTGTGCTATTAGTAACTATGAAGTAGTTACTAATAGTACAGTATGGTATAGGTACTTCTCGGTCTTATGCATGGAGCTCTATTCCAGTTTATCTCACACAATGAACAATGTCAAGGAGATTGGATTGTCTCTAAAAATCACATGTAGAAAATAATGACACAGTGTTCATGCTGCTTTGGGCTATTTGGTGCTTGAAGGGGATTACTCCACAACTGGCCATGCTTTAGTCCAATGTTTTTTCATGACACCCAAGTTTTTTTGTTTCACTGGATACTTTTGAGAATTATTAATGTCAGCAAATGAAGAAAAAAAATAAGTTAAAATTTGGAGAAGATTGGGATAGAAGTAGAAAGCAAGAGAATGAATAAAAAATTAAACAGAAAAGCAAAACAGCAAGGAGCTATTAAAAAAACTAATGAGAAAGAGAGAACAAAAAAATTAAAGATGACATGAAAATAGAATTCTATATATATATTTCTCAAAGTATGTCTGTTTTTGATATGTCCAGCTACAGCTATTACATTTTGGATTTAAAATTCCACGTTTTGCTGGACTACAACACTCAAAGATCGCATTCGCATTTGCAAGACCACGGAAGCACATACAATTGCTTACTCTTTATACATAACATATACATGTATATCATTTTCCGTTGTCACACCAAAGTGACGTATTAATTACAACTCTATGAACTCTTTTAGCTTCATGAAATGCGATGCTTTTTTTGGTCCTCGCCATATTAGCAACGATTCTCGATTGTATATCAACAATAGATTCTTTCGAAATTAAAACTTGGCAATTGTTGTACCGATTAAGACAAAATTACTAATTTTATTGGGTTTCTCTGTTTATATTAGTTGTCTCATTTCAAAATCATATATGTTTAGTAGTTTACATACTTCCTATTTATTTCACATCTACGTTTTGCTGCTTTTCTAATTTATTTAAGTTGCTCCGCAGACTTTTCTCAGCAACACAGCGTTTCCTTAATTATGATGATAGCGAATTAATTTATAAGTATTTCTTGACGCTCATATTCCGATCCACAATCATTAAATATGAAATATTTCTTTTAATAAAAAATAACTTATTTAATCAGTTCTATTTAAAAAATCTTTGTTTGTATGAACATTTTCGAATTTTAATTTAACATTTGTTTTAATATCGAGATAGTATATTAACCTGTTTGAATTAGACCATAATTTGGAGGGCCCATGTACCACACTGACAATGCGGGCACGTTAAAGATCCACCTCTGTCCTTCACACACTGGGCAAGTGAAATGGGTACCTGGCTCTGTCAGACTGGACGTGTTGCACTGGCATCCCTTCAGATTAGTCTGACAATCCCGGAAGTGGTAGATAATGAGAACTGGGTCACCTCTTCTCTGCTATACTGCTCGACCCAAGCATGCATCTCGAACATGCAAGTAATTGTCAAAAGAGACAGACAGCAAGCCAGTATATTAACCTGCGCAATTTCCTTTTCTCAACAGACAATACTGCGTTCGTTAACCGCGAAAGTTCATTACTGTGCTCGCACTGTATAATAGCTTACACATAATTCCTTCCAAACCTAACAAATTAGTAATTCATGATTAATTTCACATTTTATAACAAACGTCTCTACGATTACTGTAAGAGTAAGATTAACTGTTAGATTATCTGTGAGATTTACTCTAGGCCTACTATTGTGTAATATAACAAGTATCAGTTATTTCTTGCTCTCTTTATTTACATTTATAAATAGATATTTACATTCTCTTATTACGTTTATAAAATTTCTTATAACTTTTGAAGTTTATAATATATGCTTTTAAAGTTTGTTTCATTATCGTTATCATTTCAGATTTGTGTTTGTTTAAACATAATTTGAATATTGTGTTTTTAAATTACAATAAAGTTAAAAGATTGTTAACTCTCCTATCACTTTTACTATTACTTAGTTTCCAATTTTTATTATTAATACTAATTATTCATCTAACTAGTTTTGCAGACATTGTTCTAATAAAGTTTAAACTACAAAACAATACCATATTCTGTCTTTTTTTAATTAATCTGTTAAATACATGTATTTTCAAGTTATCTAATAAAGTTACCCATTTTCTAATGTCTCCAAAGAAAAGAACCTGCAATGAATCATCAAAGAAAAGAGAAGAAAGACTTAGAATAGACAGGTGGAGGAAAGCCGCTGCTAGAGCTTTGGAAACTGAATAGCAAAGAAATGAACGCTTAGCAAAGGCCAGAGAAAGGACAGCTAAACTCCAAGCATCAAAGACTGATCAGGAATGTCCACTAAGACGAGCAAATGACCGAAAGAGCATTGCAGCAAAAAATTCCCTAGAGACTGATGAACAACGTGCACAAAGGCAAGCGTGTAATCGGAAAAGGATTGCTGAAAGAAGATGTACATCTTGGCAAGAACAGTCTAACACAACATTTTTTATGACTGATCTTTTAACTATGAGAGGGATTCTTTTGGATTAATGGGAAATATAAATAAAATTTGTCACTGTTGCCAAGCTCTCAAGTGGAAGGACGAAGCTCCAGGCATGTGTTTCGCTAATGGAAAAGTCAAAATACCAGTCATTACTGCACCCCCTGAACCATTGCAAAGTTTAATGATTGGAGATAGTGCATATTCTTGCCACTTTCTATCTAATATTTGCGAATATAACAAGTGTTTTCAGATGAAATCTTTTGGAGCTTCAAGAGAAAGCCGCGATCAAGGTTTTATGCCCATGTTCAAAGTGCAAAGACGGATTTATCATTTGCAGTGGTTGCTTTTGCCAGCTGAAAACAAAAGCAACAAGTTTTTGCAAATTTTCTTCATGGGCAATTCTGATGACAAAGTAAATCAAAGATGTCCAAATGTCTTAGGTGTCAGACGTAGAATTGTTCATGATTTGCCAGACTTTTTTCCCGCTACGACAACTACTTTCAGGAATTCAAAACATCTATGGAAAATTTAACGGATGAAAGTTTGAAAATGGTAATTTATGCAGATAGGCGGCCAGCTGGAGAACATGCACGAAGATATAAAGCACCCGAATTAGACGAACCAGCGATTGTTATTGTAGGACAGGGCTTTGATAAGAGAGATATCGTGTTGCACAAGTGACAATTTGGACTTATAAGAGTTTCTGAAACGCATATATCTTACGATGCGCTACAGTACCCAATCATATACTGGCAAGAACAAGATGGATATCATCTTACAATTGGGCAGGTGGACCCAAACACAGGTAATGAAGTACAGAGGAAGCAGTGTCTGCCATGGATTTTTACGCTTTTAGAATAGGGATAAGAAACACAGGATCAAACCAGTTACACAGATGCAAACACCTGCTCCATCAATTTCTAACAGACATGTAAGCAAAAATTAAAAGTAAAAGATTGGCTATTATTAGACATAACTAAAGAAGACTTAGAACTGGCAGTTACATTCACCTAAGAGGCGCTATGCTAAACGATGATGCACAGAACATTGGCCAATTAGTCATTCTTCATTTTTCCTTTACTGGTAGCTCTCGATATATGCATGAGTATGTCCAGGATGCTATGACCTATGTCAGACAACTTGGAAGGCCGAATCTATTTATAACATTAACGTGCAATCCAAATGGACGGATATCAAAAAAGCTCTCCTAGATGGACAAGCAGTTCATGACAGATATGACATTGTAGCTAGAGTGTTTGGGCTAAAAGTGAAACTACTGCTCAACTTGCTAACAAAGGGAAAATTTTTTGGCGGTTCTCAATGTTTCCTTTATTCATTTGAATAGCAAAAACAAGGTCTGCCTCATTGTTATCTTCTTCTATGGCTGGTAGAAAAAATACGCTCAATTTAGGTCGACACAATAATATCCGCAAAAATTCCAGATAAAGAAGAAGACCCAACTCTGTACAGCATTGTTACCAATCAAATGATGCATAAAAATTGTGGCAACCTCAATCGCCTTTCTCCCTGTATGAAAGACAAAAAATGCACCAAAAATACCCAAAAGCACTTATCCATGACACTCTGCTGCCAGGGATGGGAGGACATTTTGCAATAACTCAACAGTGTGGCACAGAAATAGAAATTGACAACAGATGGATTGTGCCATACTGCCCTATTCTATCGAAAATTTTCAACACCCATCTCAATGTGGAATACTGTCATTTGGTTAAATCCATAAAATACATTTGCAAATACATTCACAAAGGTAGTGATCAAGCAGCTTTTGTTATAGAAAATAACAGGAATGAAGTTACAACCTTTTAAAGTGGTAAATATATTTCCAGCACTGAGGCAGTTTGGAAAATTTTAGGTTTGCCGATTCATCAGAGACATCCTACAGTAACACACAGCTTAGCGTGTATCTGGAAGATAGACAGCAAGTATACTTCAATGAGGACAACATCGAACAACGTGCACAGGAACCACCAAGGACTACTTTAACAAAATTTTTTAAAGCATGCCAAAACGATGAGTTTCCTCAAACTCTACTATATCATCAAATGCCTACTTACTACACGTGGACAGCACAGAAAAAGTGGCAATCTATAAAACAAGAAAAACCGCCCTCACATACACGCATCAGATGCGCTGGGAAGAGCATATACCGTTCATCCAAAAAACGTAGAGTGTTTTCACTTGAGTGAAAACACTCAAGTGAAAACACTTGAGTGTTTTCACTTGAGTGTTTTCACTTCTTATGGGACCTATTTTGTTTCAATAGCTTTGAACTGTCAACGGAATCATTTGCTCAACATTCAAGGAGACATGTCTCAAACGAGGATTACTAGAAGATGACAGACAGTGACGCAACCCTCTTCAGGAAGCTTCAGTTTCAGATTCACCTTTTCAGTTGTGCAACATTTTTACTGTTAATCTTATTAGCTGCAATCTTTCGGATCCTAAACAATTATTGCTAAATCATAAAGAAAGCATGAGTGATGATGTACGTCAACCATTAAATCAACTTCAACCGTAGATCTCTTGAGATTGTTCAGCCGAAATTTTCAACAAAACTTTGATTTTGTTACAAAACAAAATCATTAACATTTCTGGTAAGAGACTAGAGCAAATCAGATTCACATCACTATGCAGAGATTTAGACCTGCTTCCACAGACAGAATTGCTAAGAGAAACCAACTATGACAGGGCAAATTTAGATAGATTTGTTAGCAGCCAAAACCAAACCTTAAATTTGATCAGACTTTAGTTTATGGAAAAGTTTTAAAAGGTGTGGATGATGAACGTGAAGCGATCTTTTTCTTGAAAGCTCACGGTGGAACTGGTAAAACATTCTTGCTCAATCTTTTGCTTGCTGAAATCAGATCTAACCGACAAGTCACACTGGCAGTCGCATCTTCAGGTATAGCCACTCCGTTGCCGGAAGGTGGAAAAATGTCTCATTCCATGTTTAAACTACCATTGGATATAGGACGCATGGAGACTCCTGTTTGCAACATCCGTAAAGGTACTGGATTGGCTCAATTACTAAAGACCACAAAATTAATTGTCTGGGATGAGTGCACAATGGCACATAAAGCAACATTGGAAGCTCTGGACCGCCTACTCAAAGACCTTTAGAACAGTGACAAACTTATGGGTGGTGTATGTGTACTTCTTGCTGGCAATTTTTGTCCAACCCTATCGGTCATACCTAGAAGAACTCCAGCTGATGAACTCAAAGCTTGCTTAAAGGATTCTTATATATGGCACTGTGTAGAAGTTTGTAAACTAACGACAAATATGAGAGTGCATCTGGGAAGGGATGATGCTTTGGGGGAGTTTTCTGCACAACTTTTAAATATTGGTGAGGGAAAGCTATCAGTTAACAATGGGCTAATCGCTTTTCCTAAAAATTGCAAATTTATTGTAGACAAAGAAGAAAATTTACTACAAAAAGTGTACCCCAATATTCACGAAAACTATCTTCAGCACCAATGGCTGAAAGAAAGGGTAGCTCTGGCACCTAAAAATGACACTGTTAACCACATCAATCAACTATTTCTTGAAAAA